>NC_056726.1:1628599987-1628732487 GCF_019279795.1 Protopterus annectens | reverse complement strand
CTGCCCAGCTGTGTTATGAATGCCACAGCTAGAAAACCCCACCCTGTATGCACCACATGCCATGGATACCTCAACTAGACTACCACAGTCAACAGAGCATGCTTAGGTACAGGTCACCAACCCAGACACTGGCCATGTTATGTAATATATGTTGCATACATGTCAATTGGAGCACCTCAATGGCCCTCTGAAAGAGACAACCAGATGATTGAATGTTGCATTTTACTGTCGCCCTGGGGATCACTCAAGTGGCATCAGTGGATAGACAGCCTGCTGACAAATGTCAGGTGGCATGATACCACTATACCCATATCCCCTACTCTTTTCATCTCTCCATGGACATTATCCTGGTACACACCTATGAGCACCTGCACCTATGGACCCCAGTACTGACAAATGTGTCAGTGTGCATTAATGACAATAACAGTGTCTGTGTGTTTGTAAAATTGTAGTTGTTAATACCTGAGAGCCTTCTTACCCACAACACCCCCCATTGCCATAGTTAGAAATGGCTGCTGCTGTAATGGACATTAAATGTACCTTGTTACACTCTTCACCCTATGGGCTACCTGGAGCTTGCAGTACCAGCATAACACTGTTGTGTAAATGTGTAGACAGGCATGGGTTACCCTCTGAGTCCTGGCAAGTGTGTGTATGCGTGCAAGTGTATATATTTGTAGGATACGGCATTCTGAGGCCACATTCTCCAAATGCAATACACCTTGCCATACATTATAAGGGATAGTGATGTTGCTGGCATTAGGAGAGCCATGACAAACCCTCACCCTACTATCCCTGTGACATGTGCAATAAATCTAGCACCAATAAACACACAGCAAACAGAATAAACACGAAGAAAAGCACCAAATCCAAACGTTGGTGGACTTCCACAAAATTTATTTAAAACTGTTCGAAACTGACTGAGAACAGCCTCAAAGCCAAGGTACAATATCCAATATACACAAAGAACAAAAAAACAAGTAGATGAAGCGCTTTTCATCCGGATAATATCCGGACTTCATCAGACAACTCACTCATGTACCCAGTAGGTTTAAGTAACCTCCTCCCACAGAATTAACCAATCAACTCTCAAGGAACACCTTCACATGGGTTTCAAACACAAAATCTACCATAGGTACAATCAATTCGTTAGTCTACCATATGCCACAGGTCTTTGTACAGATGGTAAATCTATTCAGTCGTGACAGCCAAAATTGCAATGCCCAAAAACCCACAGTTCATCCGTTAAAAAATGCCATAAACAAAGGGGTGACTTCAGTAGGTATACTCATTATCAACCACAAAGTACCAGTGTAATCACACCAAACTAGAACAAACTGATGAAAGGAGCAGTTCAAAAAACAGGAGCACACCAGGCGGATAAAATCATAGCGCAATCGCAATTTATTACAATACAATTGAGAGCGCGTTTAAGCTACTCAAAATGGTAGCTTCTTCAGCAGAGAAGAAGCTACCATTTTTGAGAAAACGCTTGTCTCAATTTTGTAATAAAATAACAAGTAAGGATTTTATTCGCCTGGTGTGCTAACTCATTTCATCACAAAGTACCAGTGTGTTAAAGTCTTAAAATCAACAGCAAAAATTGTAACCTACACTTTACACATGTTCTAACATAAAATGTAAGAAGTTAAAGCGTTAGTTTTCTTTAAACGCAAGTCTACTTTGGTTAATAGCTGGTAGTAAATAAATACACAAAATATGACAATATACAAAAACTTACAGGAACAGGTTACTACTTCGTTTGTCCTGTCCCATCAGTAAGACACACACCTTCAGAGTTAACAATTTTAGACAGAAAATGCTACTCACTTCTATGTTCACTATGGATTTGTGAGTTGTGATCTCATTTAAGGTATACCCTTTGCTTTTTTCATCCTGCCTCTACTAAATACAATTATATGTAAATCTTCGGTAATTTCTTAACAGGGTTAATGTTAACTAATTTGAAGGGTGAGGATGGATTTTTCCTTAACTTTACAAATTCTATTTTACTGGTTGTGTATTTATTTATTATTAATGTGCTATTAGTATAATTCTGTAAGTTGGAGGTAACCCTATTCTCAGCAAACCTCTACTTCCTATTCTCAACTAACTAATACAAAAATCAACTGGAACCCATTAGAAAAAAGAATCCAGGCAACGATCCAAACACAGCTCTTCGTATTTTATTGTATAAAAAAACAGCAATTGTTAAGCGCTTTCATCCAAATACATTGGACTTCATCAGAACAATATACTGTGCTCTCACTTACATTATATACATAAAGTTCCCGCCTAAAACCCCAATTATTCCATCAATAATTCAATTAAAAATATGTAAGTTAAAAGGCACTAAGTCAAAGTGCTTTGAGGTGCACATATTGTGTTACTTAAAACATATTGTCATAAAGTTAAAAAACTTCATATATGCTTTAATCATCTCCATTTCATATATAAGTTGTTTTCCATATGAAAATTTCATACTAAGATGAAAATATTGACTTACTCAAAATACAACAGTATGAATGTATATTGCAATTTCTAACATGCATACTTGTGCTGACTATTAAGCTAGTATAGTACAATATAATGTACCTCCCATTTTTGCAGCTGTTTGATGAATATCACTAATGATAATTAATAAATATAGTAATAGAAATAATAGAAAGTGTAATATGAAAGTAGTACATTGCACAGCCTTCAGTCATATCCTATGTAAATGTGTATGCTCATATGAATGTGCAACTTGTGAAAATATAAAATAACTTATAGGTCTTTGCCTATAGGCCTTAAGTTGTACCATAGTTGTTACCTAATGTCTTAACAAAGGTTTTGTAGGTATTACTTCATTGAGTCCTGGTGGTACTGCAGCATTTAATCTGATCTGCCTACCGGCATTACCTCCTTTGCCTCCAAAGGCAATTCAAACTTAAAATACCAAAACCCAGTGATACATTAATAATAACAATTTTCATATAAATATATGTGGCTTATATTTTGTTGTTAGTTATAACTTTTAAACCTAAATTGGACATATCAGTTCAGTCACCTAAAGAGACTCCTTAGTTTCAATATGCATGCAATTGAGCTGATTTCGTTCAGCCCTGGTTCCACACAAGCGTCTAGCCTCAATTGCCAATTCAACTCACTCTTTTCTAACAACAGTTTTAAAAAGTTGTCACTGACATAGTTACCACTCCTGTTCTTCTGCTCAATTTTAGAAATAATTTTAAATTTAAAAATATGGCCCATATTTTGGTCACAGTGGCGGGCTAAGGCATTGTCATAGTTCTTCCTCTTAATTGCATACATATGTTCATAAACTCGGTCCCTTAATCTGCGGTCGGTCTTACCAACATAGAATGCAGGACACTCCTGACATTCGGCTAGGTAAACTACCGATTTGGTGTTACAATTATATGTGTCATGAATATAAAAGACTTCATTCCTAACCCTAAAGCTACTGTCACTGTCAATATGTCCACATTGTTTACATGACCCACATTTATAGGTTCCTGCCCTGGGTTTTTTAACCCTAGGGTTCATTTCCAAAAGGTTCTTTAAGTTTGAACCCCGTTTAAAACTAATAATTGGGTTCTCGCCAATTTTACTGAAAATGTCCTTGTCAAGGGAAAGGTAGAACCAACACTTCCTTATTATTCTCTGTATATCCAATGCCACTGGGGTGTATGTGAAAGTAAATGACAACACAAAATTCCTGTTTGTATTAGCTATACTTCCATTCATTGTGTTTAAATCCAATTCTAAGTTTTCAAAATTCAGCCCTTGTCTAAATATGCCGTTCACTACCAACCCCCCCTAGGTTTTCTTCCACTGTACTACAGTTATTTAATATTGGCTTATAAACCCCTGTCTTTCTTTTGTCTACTACTTCTTTAAAAATGTTGTTAAAAAATCTTTCAGGGTAACCTCTGTGTGTAAACATATCAAATAATAATTTACATTCCATTTCAAAATCCTTTTCAATGGTGATCATCCTAGCTGCGCGTACAAGTTGGCCCTTAATAACCGATTTTTTCTGATGTCGTGGATGCGCGCTAGTAAAATGTAAAAATGAATTTGAATGGGTACTCTTCCTGAAGATTTTAGCAGTATACCTCTTTGTTTGGGTGTCCTTACTAAGCTCAATATCAAGAAAATTAATCCTATGTTCTTGAAAATTCTTAGTAAATTTAAGAAAGGAACTAGACGTGTTTAAAAAGGCAACAAATTCGTCTGCTACAATACTGTCACCTTCTAACATGATGAAAATGTCATCCAAAAATCTCTTATAATACCTGATAGTCCTGTACTAAAGGCTTGAGAAAACAATGTTAGTTTCCCAAGAAGCCATTACTAAATTTGCGAAACTTGCCCCTACTGGGGACCCCATTGCTACTCCAATCTTTTGCAAGTAGAGTTTGTTGTTAAATGACACAAAGTTATTCTTCAAAATAATGTCCAACAGTTGTTCAACCAGAAGGCATTCGCAATCGGGTGCCCCCTTGCTTCTAATGTAATCTACCACCCATTCTACCCCTAGGTTTTGTGGGATACATGAGTAAAGGTCGCAGACGTCAACTGTGAGAAAGTTACATTTCTGGTCAAATGTTAGTGTATTGATTTCTGTAAAAAAGACCAGGAGTCTTTACAAATTTGTTTTTCTCTTTCCACAAATTTCTTCGAAATTGAGTCTGCTACCTTTGCACAAGGGTAGGTGATTGACTGCCTGCCATCCACTAAAGCTCTAAAAGGTGGATCTATTAAACTTTTATGAATTTTAGGTATACCAAACAATTGGGGTATCCTTGGAGCCAACATTGTTAAATAGTGGTTTAACTGGCAGTCAATCAAACCATCGGTGAACAAGTCACCTAAGAACATTTTAATTTTGTTGTATGCCCCATTCATTTGGTTCATACTCACTTCCTCATAGGTGTCTTTTTCTAATAATGATAACATTCTACTTGTATAATCCTCGTTGTGCATAACAACGAGGCCCCCTCCCTTGTCAGGTTTCATGGATCTAATTGGGAGTCTACAGAATGAAGTTAGTAGTTGCCTTTCTTGTGTAGTAATATTCCCTACATTCCTTTGTTTGTTGTAATTATGGATAACTTGTCTAAACTCGTGTTTGCACAAAAATTCGAACATGTTAATCAAGGGGTGTAGTGGTGGGTTGTAGGTGCTAGTGACTCTTAACTCATTATTACTATGGGAGGATTCACCCATTAAGACAGTTAAATTCAACTTATGGATAAAAAGCTTAAAATCTATTAGCAATTCTGCAAGATTACATTTATTTGTAGGGACAAAGGTAAAACCTTTAGCAAGTAACTCAACCAATACCCCCTCAATATCATAACCTGTATAGTTAAAAATTTTAAAATCACCTTCTCTATTCAAACTACTTTATATGGGATTGGGGCTTGTTCCTGTTGCTGCGAGTGTTGTATCTCTTCCTTTGTTGGTGATGTGGGTTGGGTGTCCAATTGTTCCCACTCCCCCCCTCCTGTAGTTTTTTTGTTGTTGTGGTTGGTAGTCTTGGTGGTCCTGTAAGTTCCTTTGATTTAAATTGTGTATTTGGTGTTGCCGTTGGCCCTGGTAGTCTCGGTCAGTGTTTAATTCAGGCCCCAATGTGTCACTAAAGGTAGTCTCTTCATTAATGAAGTTGGTACCATTAGGTACATCCACATACCCAGCAGTACCACCTCTTGTACTAAACCACCTATTTCATCCTTCCCCTTCCTGGTGTCTCTGATTAGATGGCATCTGTCCCCTCCTACCCCATGTCAAGGTTTGCTGTGACTCAGGTGGTTTACGGTATGCATATCCCTCTGCGTATGCCCTTAAGTCCCTCTGTAATTTATTAACCTTAACAGTCTTAAGTTTCTCCAGTTGTTGTGCAATGCTAATAAAAATCCTATTATAGTCATATTGATACTGGTTAAACAACAAGTAATTTTTAATGTCATTTTCCAATACTCTGGTTTCCACTGTCAGTTCATCGACCATAATCTGATAGTGTTTAATCATACATTTCAACAGTTCCAGCCCCTGGTTGTTAAAAATTTCAATCAGTTCATTATGGAACTGGGATCTTTCAATTAAACCTGTTGGATATGTACAGTGTCTCAGTCCCTTAGGTAAAATTTTCTCTGTTGTACACGTATTAAAGTAATTAAGTTCAAGTTGTAACTTCTTAATTTTCAATAACTTACTATCAAATTGTTTCAGTTTTTCGACTAGTGGAACCTCGTCACCATTGTTACATTCATGTCTCACTCTCGCCTGTTGGTTATCCAAACTAAGTTCATTGTTCAGCCAGTTCACTATGTCGTAAGAGGGACTCAACCGTAAAGTACAAGGTCCCTCTTGGTTATTCCTTACAGCCTTGTTAGTGGCCCCATTGGTAACCTCATTCACCTCCTCCTGCCATTCGGAATACTATGCACTGTTTGCAATAAACTCTGGCCATTTCCTTGTGCAGCGTGAAGGTCAGACCATTCAATGCTAGATGTAAATGCATAGTTCTGATGTTTACTCACCAAGTAGACCTTGGAAGTTAATTTGTCTAAACGGTCATTCATCAGTTCGAGCAGTTGTGTTAAATTGCCCTTTTCGGTCGTATCACTAAGCGTGGAATCGTCCATCATCTCCGTTTGTGGTCGATGCTAAACACCCAAAACGACAAGTCTAGCATCAATAAACACACAGCAAACAGGATAAACATGAAGAAAAGCACCAAATCCAAATGTTGGTGGACTTCCACAAATTTTCTTGAGAGTTGATTGGTTAATTCTGTGGGAGGAGGTTACTTAAACCTACTGGATACATGAGTGAGTTGTCTGATGAAGTCCGGATATTATCCGGACGAAAAGCGCTTCATCTACTTGTTTTTTGTTCTTTGTGTATATTGGATATTGTACCTTGGCTTTGAGGCCATTCTCAGTCAGTTTCGAACAGTTTTAAATAAATTTTGTGGAAGTCCACCAATGTTTGGATTTGGTGCTTTTCTGCATGTGCAATAAAGGCATATCCCTGTAATAGCACTGATGAGCTAGACAAGGTGTATTGCAGTCCTGGTCAATGTGTGACTGTGGGCATGTCAGAGCATTATCATGGGTTTCATTGAGTAAAATATCCAATGTGGGCTGTGGGTGCTGGGTATACTGTCTCTACACCATGGTACCCCCAGTACATGTTCCAAGTTCCACTGTATGAGGACCACTGTCACCACCAACCATACAGGTAACTGATTACACTATCCAGCCCAATGATGCATGTGCTGTGTGCAAATTATCTGTAACAGAATGGACTCACTGACAAGGTAGTTAGCACTGATAAACCCAGGTCTCTTAGATGTGTCTATGACTTTTATGTGTTTGTCAATGTGTATACTACAGTATGTCATACTATGTATTGTTCATTAACACCCAGTACATCCCCCATTACCATACTGTACAAGGCCTGGTGATGTTCTTCACTTAGAAACTCGGGACACACCCCATCCTAAAAGCTGTGTGGTGTGTGCAATTAAGGCCAAACACATTAGTAGCAATACATACCTAGGTAGGGGTTCTACTCTCAGTGTTGCCAAGTAACTGTGTGTGTATGTGAGGGGATCTCCTTCAGTTTGCAGTAAATACATGTCCCAGGAGGTCATCTGTCTGAGAACTGACTGACAAATGCTAACATTTCAAAGGAATCATCTTGTGGAAATTCATTCCATCAAAACTAGTAGTAGATATGTAAATGCCCTCTTCCCCACTGTACAGCTGTACAGTGATACTGGAGTTGGTATATATAGTTGGGTGTGGAGTTGTTGGCACAGCCACCCTCATTGGGGTTATTGTTGTGTGTATCCCCTGCTTAGGCTGCTGTAATACTGTACAGTTTATGTTAACAGGTTAAGTAGTTGTTAATCACGCTATGTGTGGTTCTACGCCACCCCACACCCTCCAAAGTGGAGGGCTGTGTCACCCACACCAGCACACCTATGTTTACCAACTCCAGGATTGCACTGCATTGGAGAAGAGGACATCTATCCTGCCAGTACCATCGTCAATGACAAACTGGCAGACTGATTATTTACTGATGTCATGTTTTGCCTATTTTGTGTTGGTTGAAGTACATAGGCTAAAATGGGTTCACTGCAAAATTAAGTACATCCATGTGTACAGTATTCTCTGTGTATTACATCAACACTAAAGCCTCTGTGTGTGTGTTATTTACAAACATTTGGTGTGTGCCACCCAGTACACTTACCATTGTCCACTGTAGAACGGCTGCTGACATCAGCCACCATGCACTCACCTGTATACACCCCTCAGAACTATCAGCCATGTGGCACATGCAGTAACTGTTATACAGACCTGTTACTTGTGTTCAGCTGTACCCAGGATATGACACAGTCAATGTGCCACCACAGTGCCAAACCCCTTGAGGGAAACAGCAGCAGACCAACATCCTGCTGACACATAGACACCTTCAACACAAACTGAATACATTATGGAGACCACAATCAGTGTTAATAACGGTTACCTATTGGATTCTCGAAGGCCGACAATGTCGAATCTGACATTGTTGAGACGAGAATAGCGAAAGTGCAGAATGTCGAATGGGTAAACAGAAATCTCCTTAAGGGGAGATTTCCATTTGCTTTAATGTAGTGCGGTCTCGGAGTTGGTATATTTAAGTAGAGGGGGGTGTGGGGGGTGCAAGGGGGCTTGCCCCCCTGCCTACACCCTTTAGATTTTCTTTTTTTTCTTTATTTTTTCTGAACATTCGAAATTTTAATGGTTCAATCATTAAAGGTTGACCTTTAGTGATTCAAACCATTAAACTTTCGATGTTCTAATATAGACCCATTAATAACAGCTATAATACATCATGGCTGGACAGCTACATATCCTGACATGTAAGCATTAAACTTTCCAGCTGAAAACATGTTACACAGCATTACATTGCTAAACCATAGTAGATTCACCCTATCAGAACCATATTAACCTGTCCCTGCATCAATGGTATGGATGACAGGGATGTGGCACAGGTATCATCATATGCACAGGGTGTGTTGTGGGTTTGCCAGAGACCTAGGCTGAGCCATTTGGTTGACATCATTTGTGTGTGTTAGGGGGTTTCATTATCAACTGGGCTGTGCAGATGTGATGTGTGTAGGTATGGAGGTGCCCTAGCTGTGTCGGTGATGTGTGTGTGTATGTATGCACACAGTTCTGCCATGTGGCTGCCCTATACAGGGTTTTGTTGGACAGCTGCAGACTGTACATGGCAGGGTGTGCAGTTCACCATGTCTGGCCATGGACATGAGAACTGTGCCTGCCTGGGGTTCCACAGGCACTACCAGGTACAAGCCCAGGTATGGTACTCTCCCCTGATGATGACAAATGTCCGCTGGATCTGGGTCCCTGTTGGGACCAGCCATGACCACGTGCATGTGGCCTGCTGTGTTGTGGTGTGGACAGCACCCCATTGCAGTGCTGGTGCTGGTACTGCCACTACAGGAGCAGCTGTGACTTGTTGCACATTCATGTAGACCTACACCTGTCGGTGTTGCTGACCTACGTCCACATGGCTGTCACTCTACTCCCACCATATGCTCAAACAGATATTGCACAGTCGAGGATTCCCACCATCTCACCCAACTGTCTATCCAGGACCTCTGCAAAATAACGGTGGGCACCTGCAAGATCACAGATGTTGTCAAGTACAGCAGAATAAGTAGCCCTCTGGAGCCTCAGACTCTGTCTGGTATAACATTCCATATGTGCCTGTACCTCTGCTCTGTACATCTGCATGTGTGGTACCTCGCCAGTCATCTGGCTATGGATGCTGTGTATAGACACAATTGCTGTAGACACCACACTGTCCTGTCCCATGCCACCACCTGCCAACTGTCCTTCATCTATGGCCACTGGTGATGGGGTATGTATAGACATTGTGACTGTGTGCGGGGATGGGGTGGATAAAAGTGGGATGTCAACCGATGGCATGGCTTCAGCCCCTGACAACCCTGCCTGTGCCTCACCATACCTATCATCATTGTCAGAGTCTATATGGACACTAACATCAGTTTGTCTGCAGGAGGGACCCTGACCACCTCGCCACCTGTGAGTGGAAAACAAAAAATGTAATTTAAGACCTGTACATCATTGCTTACCACTACACACACTCACTCACTCACTCACACACACACACACACACACACACACACACACACACACACACACACACACACACACACACACACACACACACACACACACACATACACACACACACACTTACAGGTGAGGTGGCACAAATATATTACACAGACCTCTCAACAGCATGTCCTGCAGCTATACTCAATCCTTGTTACCAACATTATACATTTCTGTGATGTATGAGTTGTGTTAGTAGGTGATGCCCCTTCCCCTGGAACACACTGCACCCATGTACACAGTATTGCTGTGCACATGTTCAGCACCCTGGCATGTACTGTGCACCATACCTCATGAGTGCACACACCATTGCTGAATGTGCATATGTGTGGTAGTTATGTTTGCTCTGTTGCTCACAGCCCGTATGTGTTTGTCTGACACATAGCTGGGATGATATGAGAACAGATGTCAATAGTGAATGCCTGACCTCTGATTTGCAGATCTCATCATCAACAGTGCATGTATGAGCAATAAAATCCAATTACACTGACAACCTTCAAAGCTTACTGTGGCTATGAGGAGTGTACACATCCTTATTGACATGCCAGACATTTCGCTGATATGCAGTGGGGCCGCAATACTGCATCTGTTAACATTACACACACCTGATATGTGATATATGACCTGTGCAATCAAATGCAGTATCAAACAAATGTGTTAGTTGTGCAGATGCTGATTGAGATGCATACAATATGTGGGTTGCGTAAGTGTGCACACCCTTAACGTGGTGGTTTGTTGCAGCACCTCTTAAATGAAGTACAGCAGTCACTATTCCTGGAAGGGATATATTAGCATGGCCCATTTTCACTTGCCATTATTTGGTCACTCTGCCCTACAAATGTCCCCCAATTCTGCCGGATTGCAAGGTCAGCTCATGTGCACAGCCCTTGGAGGTCACATAGTGCATTCATTATTGCTATGGAGTCAGGGTTATGTATGGCACAATTCATGACCTTGACTGTGTTCAGATACAGCCATTATTAGTGAGCTTTGGATGTATGCTTCAGTTCTCTGTTGTGTTTCAGGATGAAACCCCTCCCCATCTTCAGCCTTATTGCAGATGCTTGACAACTATGGGCCACCCATAAGTGTCATTTTGTAGTGTTCCAAATTCAGAACATCATGTCTACCGGCCTAGATGTTCTTCATGTTTTACTGCTGCAGTCATCACATTTGGGTTATCTGCCTGCAGGTAGCCCTCAGTCAGACTGAATACCAAAGTCTTGGGATTTTTGCATCGGATGCTGTCGCCTCTTCCATGATGTCAGGTCATCAGGGGTATAAAACATGCAGCTGACACCATTACATCAGCTTTTCTTGCCGTGCAGTGTTCGAAGCAGAAGCAGTTCACAAGTGCTGGTCAGCCGCCTCCTGAAATTTTCGTTTTTCGAGTTTCAGACCTGAAGTCTTCTAAAAGATAAGTACCCCATTGGGGATCCTTTTTTCTTGCTCTAACCAATGTCAGAAAAAGTTAATAATTGTCTTGCCTGTGGAAAGCAAATACCTCACAGAGATTTTCATTCTTACTGCATCACCTGTGTAGGCTCAGACCATGACGTTCCTTGCTGTCAGTTTTGTGCCTTGTTCAAAGCCCAAACTATTCATTGTCAGGCTATTTTTGTCGCTAATTTCTTTTGCTGTCATTCTCCATATTCTGAAATGGCTTCAATAAGCCATCCAACTACCGATCTTCTGAAAAAATGTAAGGATAAAGACAGAGACAGACCGCATAGGTCCAAAACTGCTGACGATGCTTCCGTTAAGCTAGTCAAGTGTCCACCAGTACTCAGTGAGGCACTTTTGCAGTCCCTAATACCCACTTCTACAGATTCGCTGGCCTCTACTGAGACCCATTCAGAGTCCGGTATGCCGCGAGATGCTTCTTTGACTATGAAACCTGCGGATATCTCTACCTTGGATGGGTCCAGAGCCATTGTGCAGGCACTGGCTTCTGAGGGTGTATTCAGGCCTTCTGATTTTCATATTAAACTGACGACTTCTTTTCAAACCAAAAATACTGAATTTCTCAGGTTCAGAGTTTGCAATACTCCTAGGAAACCAACGACCAAAGCACATTCTCAGGCCCACATGCCTCAAAAACAAATGCTTAGAATGGCTGAAGATCTTATTACTTTAATTAGGGGAAGCCAGCCTCCCCCCCTCAAAAAGACCAAGAACTGATTTTCCTTCTGATTATTCAGATCATGAGACTGTTGACTCTGATCCTTCTGATTACCAGGACATACCATTATCTACTTATGAGGATTCTGATGCAGAGGATTCCATTCCCTCTGCTTCCCCACCAGAAGATTTTTCTTTTGGTGAAACCCTGCATACCTTTAGAGAACATTTCTGCTGGGAGTGCCAGGACTACCCACAGTCCAAAAAGAGACTCGTGGAATTTTTAAACTTGCACAGGCCTCTAGCTATCCCTCCTGTTCTGGAAATTGTAGATGATGTCTTCTTGGAATCCAGCCTTACCCCTGATACTTTGCCTCCAGCCCCCCAGGAAACCTCACAGGTACTGCAGAGTACCTGTCTCCTACAAATTCCTCTTTAAGAATTCTACTGCAGATCCAGAGACCATTTCCCAGGGACCTAAAGGCATTAAGGCTACAACAGCCAAAAATCCTACCCCTTCAGACAGGGACTGTAGGGCTTTAGACAGATGGTGTAAGAAGGTATATACCTGGGCTACTCTTGCCATCAGGGCTTTAAATTGCCAGTTTCATATGTTAAAGTATCAGCAACATATTATGGAGCAAATTAAACAGAAAATTATGTTGATTCCTAATTGTGCAGAACATAAAGATTTACAAGAGTTAATGCGTTCTGCTAACCAAGTTGGAAAACATACTTTGCAATGTGGTTTTGATGCCTTAGAAGCATCTTGCAGGGCTGCTGTCACTGGGTCTGTTCTTAGAAGGCATGCCTGGCTTAAGGAGGAAATCTTGCCAGACCATGTTAAAGCAAAATTACTAGATGCACCATTAAACCAAGGACACCTGTTTGGCAATAAAGCAGAAGAAGTCCTCAAAAAAGATGGAGGAAAAAGCTAAATCTATACAAACTGTTAAGGATTTCCTACGGGTACAGCCACCAAGATTCAGTAGGCATTGACCTTCTAAAAACTGGTCCTTTCCAGTCCCTCCCAGATCTTCTGAGTCCAAACCCAGGGGTAGCAGACCACCAAGATTACAGTCTCAGGGTATGCACAGATCTAAGCAATGGAGTGCTCCCACCTCTAAAACAGGGAGTAGTAAGCCACCATCCTATGGTAAAATCTCGCAATGACTTATCCTTAACCCTTCCAAGCCTTGCCCAAGTACTTGCACCCTTAGGAGGAAAACTTGCCCTGCATGCAAAAAACTGGGAATACATCACCCAGGACAGATGGGTCTTGAACATTGTATCCGAGGGGTACAGGTTCTTCTTCCACTCACTGCCAACCCCAAGTGGAAGGCCAGACCTCCCCCAAACCAGTGGGCAGAGGCCCCAAAGCAAGTACTTTCTCTTCTCAGTATCAAGGCTATTCAACTTGTCCCAGCAGAGCAAAGGGGACAAGGTTTTTACTCCAGACTGTTTCTGGTACCCATAAAAGAAAACTCTTGGTGCCCTATCCTGGATCTGTCTATTCTCAACACCTTCCTGCTGGTTCCAAGGTTCAGAATGCTTACTCTCCAACAGCTGCTTCCTATGCTAGCCAAGGACTCCTGGCTAGCCACCCTAGACTTAAAATAAGCTTATCTGTACATCCCCATAAGGGAATCTTGCAGGAACTATCTATGCTTCAGAGCAGGCTCTATGCACTATCAGTTCTCTGCACTTCCGTTTGGCTTATCTACTGCACTCAGGGTATTCACAAAATGCCTAGCTCTAACCATTGCATATTGCAGGCAAGAAAAATTCAAACTTACCCATACTTGGCCGATTGCCTGATTCAGGCGGACAATCAGGAATTGCTACTCCACCACCTGACATTTGTAAAGAGACTTCTAACTTTACTGGGGTACACCATCAACAAAAAAAAATCACACAAGGTACCCAGCCAGCAGATTGTATTCCTGGGAGAAAGCTTGAACACAACTTCCCAGATGGCATTCCTCACTCCAGAAAAACACATTTATTTGACAAACTACTTCAATCTAGTGGCCACCAAAACCCAGCTATCTGCAAGAAAAATACTGCAAGCCCTAGGATTCATGGCCTCTTGCATTCTACTAATTCCATATGCAAGTCTGCATATGAGGAAACTTCAATTGTACTTAAAAAGTCTCTGGAGTCAACATTCTCAGGACCTGAAAAAAGTGATTCCTATCATTCCTTGCCTAAGGGCGGAGTTCCTTTGGTGGGCAGAGGCCTGCTACCACAACAAAGGACTCCCTTTCACTCAACCCCCTGCTGTCCAAACCTTAACAACAGACACATCAGACTATGCATGGGGAGCTCACATGGCAGGACAATATATTCAAGGAAAATGAAGCCCAAAGCAGATGTACATGCATATCAATCAAAAAGAAATGTTAGCTGTACAGAATGCTCTGACAGCCTTCAAATGCCTTATTCTTCCAGGGCAACTATTGATAAAGACAGACAACACCACAGTTATGTCAGACATAAACAAGCAGGGGGGAACCCATTCCTACCCACTCTGCAGGTTAGCCATGGCTCTGTGGAACACAGCCTTGAGCAACCAAGTGCACCTGCAAGCTCAATTCCTGCCAGGCAAGCTAAACTCACTGGCAGATTACTTAAGCAGAAATCTAAAGGACCCACATGAGTGGAAACTGGAACCCAAATTTTTCAAGCTTCTGATCCACAGGTGGGGGGCACCAGAGGTGGACCTCTTTGCTTCTCCTCAGAACTATCAATTGAGCAAATATTGCACCAGAACTCCCCACAGCCAAGCATGGAAAGTGGATGTTCTGTCCTTTACATGGGAAACCTCTCAATCTATGCCTTTCCCCCTCTGTCCCTCCTCTCGAAGGTTCTAGTACAGATCAAACAGAACAAGTCAAGGACAATCCTGATTGCACCAGACTGGCCCCACCAGCACTGGTACCCACTTTTGCACAGTCTGACAGTGCTGCCACCATGGCACCTGCCTCAGACACCCTCCCTGCTGTCCCAGCAGGAGGGCCAGATTTTGCATCCTCAGCTACAAACCCTGAACCTAACAGCCTGGTTCATCCCCTGAACTCATCACCAGCAACCCTCAGTAAACAGGTGCTGGATGTCATCCTTGAGGCAAGGAGGCCTAGTACTAGAAAATCCTATTCAGAAAAGTGGAAAAGATACTGTTCTTGGAGCCAATCTCAAGGAATGGACACAACTGTGCCCAACTTACCTCATATACTAGATTACTTAACAGAAATGCTCCACAAAGGCCTCTCCTTCTCTTCAATTAAGATTCATGCCTCTGCCATCTCAGCTCATTATAATACTGAGCCACCCCTCTATTCTCATCCTATGGTCAAACAGTTCCTGAGAGGAGCCAAAAATTTAAGCCCCCCCCAGGAGAGCTCTCAATCCAGCCTGGGACCTTAACTTTGTATTGGAAAAACTCACACTTCCACCCTTTGAACCTGCTGCTTCAGCAGCATTAAAATTCCCCTCCTGGAAAACAGCTTTACTTCTTGTCATCACTTCTGCACGAACATTGTCTGAATTGCAGACCCTTATGGCCGTGGAACCCTTCATTGTCTTCCATGTGGACAGGGTTTCCCACAGGACTAACCCATCATTTATGCCCAAGGTGGTTTCTAGTGTGGCTTTAAACCAATCCATTAATTTGCCAACATTTTTCCCTAATCCTCAGAATAAAGGGCAAAGGATCCTGCACTCCCTGGACATGCACAGGCAGCTTAGGTTCTATCTGGACAGGACTAAACCCTTCAGAAAATCTGAACAGCTGCTAGTCAGCTTTGCTACAGGGGCAGAGGGTAAGGCCATTTCAAAGCAAACCATTTCTAAATGGATAGCACACTGCATCAATTTCTGCTACAAACACCATGGAAAACCTACCGATCAGAACACATTCCACTAGGGCTACATCAACCTCTACAGCATTTCTCAGGTGAGTCCCTACCGGGGACATCCTGAAAGCTGCAACCTGGAGCTCTGTACACACCTTCACCAAGCATTATCACTTATCTATCTTTTCTAAATCCAGAGCTGGATTTACTACAGCAGTCTTACAGGGCCTGCTTGCCAGCCCTAATGCTTCTTGACTGCCTCCACCCATCCTCAGCTTTGGGAATCAACCCAAATGTGATGACTGCAACAGTGAAAAACAAAGAACATAGTACAGTTGTGTACACTTACCATAAATGTAGATGTTTGAGTGCATTTACTGTTGCAGTCCTGGTTACCCTCCCTCCAGCCCCCTGACTTCTCTATACTTCTACCTATTCTTCTTTGCTTGGCCATATCTTATAACATTGGTATTTACTTTCTACTGGGGGTGTTCCACACCATGTAATTGCTTCCTATTGTGAGGGCTCCTGACATCTGCTGCAAGAAAATCTGATGTAATGGTATTGGCTGCATGGTTTATACCCCTGATGACCTGACGTCATGGAAGAAGCGATAGCATCCGACACAGAAATCCCAGGACTCTGGTATTCAGGCCGACTGAGGGCTACCTGTAGGTAGATATCCCAAATATGATGATTGCAACAGTGAATACACTTGAACATCTACATTTATTGTAAGTGTACACAACTGTACTTTCCTGCTAATGAATAGCAAACCTAAAGGTGTACACTGGCACCAGCAAGGTACAGATGGGGATGGTGGGCCTGAGGTGGAGTGAGGTGTTGCTTGTGCACCACATGTATCTTTATTAATACTGTCTGTAGGTTGCAGCCTTGGTCTCAGTACACCATTACACATTGCAACACATGCCTTTGGGAGACTTGATGTTATGCATATGCTATCTGTAGAGAGCCCTGGATGATGTGTCTTGTGGAACAACTCTTCCATCTGATTACTCTAACCCATAGGCCACACTTATGCAGAGTCCAGGCAATTGTCGACACAGGTACTGCACAGGCAGTACTTGCTAGACATTCCTGCATGTCCCTCAGTGTTGCTGCATGTTTCTGGGCAGCCTCCATGACCAGTTTGCAACATGTGTTGTCATCTTTGTTGGATGGAAATCTGTTTATTTTCTACATTAATGTTGTCCTATACTTCATAGTCACATACATGACTGTCTGCACTGTTTGCCATGGTATATGCAATGGTGAGGCAAGGCTACATCTCCCACTCCTGAGTGCTACCTTTTGGATATGGGATCCATTCCATGGTTTGTAAGATGTGTGCAAGCCACGGCTGCCTTTTTTGAAGGTGAGTGGGCAAATGTAATGTACATACTTCTTGGACAGCAGACCATTACTTGGTGTGACATTCAGGCCCTGTACTTAATGGCAGGTGTTTACTCAAGAAGAGTGAATGCTGTCAGCACCTCAAAAGCTGCTTCCACAATATGTTATTTGGAGTGTGTGCACAACATATGCTTCCAGTGTTTGTTAAGGTATGTATTCCCCATATTTTTTGTCCTAACATAGGATTCCATATTACACGTTCTTTGCTCATGTTAGGATCACATTACAGGTTGTGTGATATGCCATTGTGTAGATCTGTAACAGTTGCCATTGTAATAGTGGTGTATACACTGCTGTAGCCACTGTATAAGGGTAATGTTTCAGACATGTCCCTACTGTAGGCCATTTGTCCCACCATTATGTTCATCTCTGTCCACACATCTTGCACTGACAGGTTGTTAGGTATACTGCAGGACTCTTACATAGCCTTCAGATATGCCACCATGGTGACCACTGTGATGCAGTGCAGTTAACAGCAACAATAATATTATGGGTAGGTGTGTTAAATGTGTGCATGGCAAATACCATGGCCATAACATGGCCGGTATATTGGCAAACTTGAACAAAACAACTCCATACTCACCAGCTACAGGCAGCTGCCCCAGAGGTATACCTCTACATGCTGTGTGACAGATGTAATGTCAGTAGCCACGCCTGTGGCATTGGTACAGGGTGGGAGCAGCATTTCAGTACAACAGTACAAACCAACAATGCTAGAGATTATGCACATCTGTTCATTGCTACACTGCAGAAACAGACTACGTTATCTGACATATGCATGAAGATACTTTACAGATGAAGATGGATAAGCAACAGTGGTCTACCAATGTGCACTGGGGCCTTACCTGCATGCATCTCATCCATTGTGTGGGTAGCACCCACCTCCACAACGCTATCGTCAGGTTCCTGGTTTGGCTGGTGGGTGCTCCTCAACATGTGTTAGTGGGGGCTGGATGGCATGACCTCCACCTGTGGATAGCTGGTCCCTCCTAATTGCATCAGCACACTGATGGGCATGGCGGATGAGATCAGTGCAACGATGTCGCACCTGCTCATAACTGCAGTTATGCAGACCAACATCATTTACCCTGTGGACGAGCTCATTCCACAGGTCAGTCCTCTCCTGCAGATCATGGGCCATATGACCAAAGAGGCTCTGTGGTGATGCACAAGGAAATTTATTATATCATTCTCCTGTGGCGTATAAGCAAGAAGATGCTCCCGGGACATGGTACCTGGAAGACATATACAGGAAAAAAAGGTCTGAGGACCTCATACTGCATGGATATAATAGTTGTTAATTGACATCTCTCTCTCCCCCCACCATATCTGCAACAATAATCTGAACACACAAATCAATGGGTACATTTACACCAAACCTACTGTTGGGACAGATATCCTATTGTGCAACAAATATTGAAATGTGTTTCTATTCATGTTCCATGTTGAAACACTATTATCTGTGGCCTGTTGCTATTAATGTAACCTGCATGCCATTGTAATAGCCACTGTTGTTCCATATATGCATGTGTTCTGTTTGGTATGCAACTGTTCCAAATCTGGTGTTTTGGGTTAATGGGAATATCTATGCATGCTTTTATAACTAATCCTGGATTGTGTTGGCTATTACTACCTACATATGTTCTAAAACTGCACCACAATAGCATATTTGGGAAAACTGTTCCCAGCAGAACCACCTCTCCCACCTCATCTGGCCCTGGCACCAGGCCATAGCATGTGTGGGACCCACCCTAGGACCTCCTCATCTGCTGGTCCTGCACTACTTTTGGGTGGAACCACCTCAGAGGATGGTGCTTGTCCTCCCCAGGAGTGGGCACAGACAGGATTCTGTCACCTGAAGTCAGGTCCAGGGTCTGGTGCATAGGAGCTATGCAGAGAATTGGGGATCTGCTACACCAGCTTCAGGCCCTCATGGTGCAATTAGAGGGTCAGCCTCCCCCCTCCTGCTCAGCCCCCAGCACAGCTGCCTTCAGGGCCATGAAGGTGCAGTGGTGACTGCCCATGGGTGGGGACCTCAGTCCCACTGTTTACATTTGGAGGCTCATAGGCTTCCAATTTCCAAACACCTCTCCCCGCCCAAGGCATTTATCCACCACATGTGTCATCTTGTCTGTCTTCTGACCCAACCTCCCTCCCCAAATATACCTACTATCCTTCCCCAACATCCCACTTTTACCTTAACAAAAAAAGGGCAATCTGTTCCCAACAAGAATTTCACACCATACATAACTGTCCATTTCACAACTGCTTACAACTGCTTACAGGTGCCTTAATCACTCTGTATCCAATAGCCCTTGTTCTGACCAGCAAATAAATTATCAACCCTTGCAAGTGTCTAACCCAGGACCTTGCATACCATAGCCACAGCAATTTACCACAAAGCCATCTGAGCGGCAGATATGTATGATGTTTTCTCAAACATATCATGCAGCACAGTCACTCAACAGTAGGGAAAATGTATATATATATATATATATTTATTTATATATATATATATATATATATGTATGTATATATTTATTTATATAGATATATATATATATATATATATATATATATGTCACAGACACACACACACACACATATATATATATATATATATATATATATATATATATATATATATATATGTGTGTGTGTGCCTGTGTGTATATATATATATAAATATATATATATATATATATATATATATATATATATATATATATATATATATATATATATAGTGCATTCAGACATCAGATCCACACTCTGAACCTCCCTCCTCCACAGCTGCACTGTTCTGCCTTGCTACAAAACAGAGCATCACATGTGGACACAGCCTAACATTAGGTGGGATATATAGGGACAGATCATAGATATGTCTATTGCAAACTAATGAAATTTGTGCATGATACATTTCACATTACCATGACTGTTCTGAAGGTGGTGAGGTCTGAAACTCATGTGTCTATTATGACTTCATTACTTCCACCTTCAACTATTTCCAGACTAATATACATGTTTGGAGGAACAGAACAAACTCTCCCAAGGGTGGCCTAATGGTTAAGGCGTTTGTCTTGCAAACACAAGGTACAGGGTACGAGTCTCACAAGGGATAATTGGCTAGGCTTAAAATGGCTCGTAAGGGCAGTTTGCCTAGTACTAATCTATGAACCATTGATGGCTTAAATCTTGACATTCTGTGCAGATCTGCACAGTTGACAGGTATGGCCCACTGCCCACGGGGCCAGATGCTATGTCCATAGCAGTTATTCAGCAGGACATAATTACAGCAAGTCTTGATGGCACATCTTTCATCATCATCTATCCCATTATTACAGATGAAGTACTACGTTCAATTACATGCTCACATGTTTCACATACCTGTTTTATTATTGTGCTTTCTTCTGTGTACCACTTGGATGCTTTTCTTGTTTTTTTTTTGTAGTATTTTTGTTTTTTAGTATTATTTTTTTTCTCTCTCTCTCCACTACAGGGATCAAGTTGGTTTGAATAGGTTGCAGCATAGCTTTTCCTAGGTGATGCTCATGATCAGGTGATGGCCTCTGCACCATTTGATGTTCCCCACTTGCTAATTGCATGCAGCCAGCTGTGTAGTACTTCCAATAGCCAATGTCATAGCAACCTACTACTATAAATGATGACATCATGTGGGAGTTGTTCCTTTACCTTTCCTGTAAGGAAGACACCCTTCCTGTGTGTGGGCAGCAGTGTTACAGACATCAGGTAGCAATACCTCTTACAACAGGACTTGTAGACACAGGCCAACTACATGTTTGTATAAGGTTCCAGACCTAGGGACAGTGCGTGAGTATTGCTGTTATATGCATTGAATACTGCTAGTTTTACAGGGTTTGTCTGTACATGTTAGTTTTACATGGAATGCAGTCTGTCTGCATAGCTCTCAACTGTCGGCCAAATCACATGATGGCCAGAGGATTGGCTGTTATGTTTTGTCTGTTCACCACACAGGTCTTGTCTCTCACATATCAGTGGCATTCTCTCCGTTGATTGCTATCAGTACATGGCAACATCCATTTGTGTTTCTGACTTCATATTCCTGAGTAAGGGTATGTTGCAACCAATCCTGTAACACCAGAAACTTTAACAATGTATAACAGCAATATTTAAAATATGGCCCTTTGTTTCAGTCTCTGCTCTCCACCTACATACCAGGCTTTGTCTAGATGTCATGCAGTAAGAGGTTGTTAGGTAATGGCCTATCATTATTTAGTGCTGGCATTCCTGCTATCATTCCAGTGATGTTGTGGACTCCCACACAAATTGTGGGGTTGGGTCCATATATTTGAGGACTACAGCTGAACAAAACGTATGTGACCTTGTATATTCCGGAGGTCAGTGTATGGAGAACACTGTTATATGCCCGTGTAAGACATTTTATGGGGGAGGGGTATTAAATGTTTTAACTTAGTATGTTACAACATGTGAGGGATATCAGCAGTAAGAAACATTAAGGTATATGGCTGTACATTTTCATACGTTTCACCATGGGAACAGTGGTGGGCTAGAGCTTACTGTCTTACATACAGTTCTCTTTGTCAGTGTGATAGTGATGTTTTAAGTTAAGCATTGTTATGTAACAGATACATTTATATTGTGACAACTAATAATTTTTCCCTAGGGGTTGAGTACAGATTGTAACTGGAGGCTACTGAACTACATCTGTAATTAAGTGTTGATTGGTTCTTATCTTCAAGGCAAGTGTGTTTTTTTACTGTTGTACTACTTGAAGGACTTAGCCTAGACAGCAGCGTATGTTATGTTTTGCAGATTACTGCATCATATGTTTTGTTTGAGAGTTGCATTAATCAGCTATTATGTATTTCAACCAAATAACTGCTATAAGAAATGGCCTAAACAACTGACATAGTACACAAATAAACATTTCTATGTATGCAAATGTGTGTGGTGTCATGTCCTTTGCACTGTTTGTGGGTATATGTTTCATACAATAATTCTCATTTGTAAAAGAATAATACACTGGCCATTTGAAAAGGTGGCAACTGTAGGAATAATGGCTGTTTGATATGCTGTGCACCCTATATATATATATATATACTCTTTTTATACATATCTATAAGAAGTTATATTTATATGTGTATGTATGTGTGTATATATATATATATATATATATATATATATATATATATATATATATATATATATATATATATATATATATATATATATATATATATATATATATATATATATATCTATATATATATGGATCTAGGACTATTGAACGAAAGTTCAATAGTCCGAATCCAAAATTGGAAAAAGCGCTTTTGTTAAAATGCGTTAGAAAAAAAAATAACACTAAGTCTTCTTTTATGGAGGGGTGCAAGCCTCCCTGCACACCCTACATGTGGGGGGCTATGCCCCCCACACACCCCCTACTTTTATATTCTCACTCAGAGGTTGCACTACAGTGGGGAAAAGGGAAATTTTCCTTAACCGCACCATAGTGCGACTGGCACAACACGCATACTTATCCGAAAGTGCTGCTTCGGTGAACAGCACTTTCATTTAAGTATGTTCAGTGATTTCTGCTTCGGCAGAAAGTGCCGTTGGGGATCTGTAAGGATCCCATATATAGGGTCTATATTAGATCACCGAATGCTTAGGTAAGCGAACGGCGATTAATCAACCCCATGTAAGCGAAAGCTTACAAAACCAAACTGCCAGAACAGCAATTTTTTTCCAAGGGAAAAAAATCGCTGTTCCAACAAAAGAAAGAAAGCACATTAAAACATGAGATTAAGTGGGGGGCTTTGCCCCTCACACCCCCTGACAAGAGGAGCTGTGCCCCCCACACCCCCCTACTTAAATTTACCAACTCCAAGACCACACTACAGTGCTGACAATGGCAAAGTACCGAAGTGGCCAAGCACATTCTTTCTCAGGGAAAGAATTTGCTTACATGCCGTTTTGATCCTTTGCAGTTTCGGTTTTTGTCAGTTCAACCAAGACGCATTCGAAAACATGCGTCTTCGGTCTGCTGATAGGAACCCTCTATATATATATATATATATATATATATATATATATATATATATATATGTGTGTGTGTGTGTGTGTGTGTGTGTGTGTGTGTGTGTGTGTGTGTGTGTGTGTGTGTGTATATGTATCATTGGAATGTTTACTGCTTCCACATTGTACATTCCCTATGATAGGGTGACTGTTCTCCATGATATGTTAGAGAAATCATCCTGACATCTTACAGCTGAGATGGCTTATTGTTAAGTTGCTGTGGCTATATTGTGCAGGGTCCTGGGTTCAAGACTTGCAAATGATAGTTATCGTGTTGCAAGACAGATCAGTCCAGCTGTGGAGGAAAGGATAATGGCAATAATTACAATAGGTCCCTATTTTGGGCCCCTTCACTCCCATTAACAGTGCCTTTGGTCAGATGTTTTGCAGTGAGAGGTTCAGAGTGTGGATCCAATGTGTGAATGCAATACAATATATATACATATATGTATATATATATATATATATATATAGATAGATAGATAGACATGTATGACTACATATATACATATATATCTATATATAAAAATACATATACATATATAAATACATTTTCCCTACTGCTGAATGACTGTGCTGCACGATATGTTTGAGAAAACATCACATTTATGTACAGCTCAAATGGCTTAGTGGTAAATCTCTGGCTATGGTGTGCAGGGTCCTGGGTTTGAGATGTGCAAGGGCTGATTATTTTGTTGCTGGGCAGAACAAAGGTTGTTAGATATGGAATAATTAAGGCACTTTTAAGCAGTTGTAAGTGGGTTTGCATGGTGGTAAGTAATGAAAACTTCTGGTTAAATAAGTTTGCAGACAGTTAGCCTGGCAGTGCTTAATCTGTGTAGCCATTGCTTTCCGTCATGCAAATTGGCTTAAACCCGCTTGCTATTGCTTAAAAGAGCTTACTCCCACTTACCCCTATGCTAATTTCTTTAAAAGAAACGAAAAAAAGGGGTGATAGGACAGTGGTGAAAAAGGGGGCACACAGAGGGAAAAACAATAGGGAAAGTAGCTAGGGATGTGCAGAACAAGTGTATGGAAGGTCCATAGCTGTCCACTTCTTCTACAGCAACAGCTGTGCATATGTACCAAATGTGGAGTAGATTTGGACACTCAAACCCCTGAGAGAGGGGTGAGGACAACAATAATGTGTTGTGAAGCAAATTAGACCAGATAACATTTGTCCAGTGGACACATGCAAAATCGACAGCTATGTATGGGGTGAGAGATTGCCCTTTTTTTTTATGGTGAGAGTGGGATGTTGGGGAAGAATAGTAGGTATATTTGGGAGGTAGGTTGGGTAGGAAGACAGACAAGACAGACAAGACAGCATACAGGGGTAGTATTTGACATGTAGGGGGTAAACACCTTGGATGCGGAAGGGTGTTTGGAAATCAGAAGCCCATGAGCCCCCAAATGGAAACAGTGGGACTGAGATCCCCACCCATGGGCAGTCACCACTAAACCTTCATGGCCCCGAAGGTGGCTGTGCTGGGGACTGAGCAGGAGGAGCAGGCTGACCCTCTAAATGTGCCACGCAGCCCTCAAGCTGGTGTAGCAGATCTCCAAACTCCCTTTGGAGCTCGCTATGCACCAATCCCTGGACCTGACTTCGGGTGACAGGATCCTGTCCATGCCTGCACCCAAGGGCGGGACGAGCCCCATTCCCTGAGGTGGTTCCACCCAAAGGTGTTGCAGGAACAGTGGATGAGCAGGTCCCAGGGTGGGTCCCTGGTGTGCTGGGGCCAGGTGCCATGGCCAGATGTGGTGGGAGAGGTGGGTTTGCTGGGACTGGCCTTCTTATATGTGCTATGGTGCTGCAGTTTTAAAACATATGTGGGTTAGTAATAGTCAACAAAATCCAGGATTAGTTATAACAGCATGCATAGATATTCCCATTAACCCAAAACACCAGATTGGGAACAGTTGCATAGCAAATAAAACACATGCATATATGGAACCACAGTGGCCATTATAATGGCATGCAGGTTACTTTGATAGCAACAGGCCACCAATTATAATATTTCAACATGGAACATGAATAGAAACGCATTTCAATATTTATTGAACAATAGGACATATGTCCCAACAGTAGGTTTAGTGTAAACATACCCACTGATTTGTGTATTCAGATTATTGTTGCAGATATGGTGGGGGGGAGATGTCAATTAAAAACTTATATATCCTTTTAGTACTCACAACTTTAATGATCATTGCTCTAATTATTAAGATACAGGTATTATTACAATACCTTATGGCCTTGGTTTGGGCAGTGGTATGTTTGTACACAGTGTATACTTCAACTGTCTTATAGCTAAATTCTTACATCTCATACCTGGTAGACCTGTGAAGGGAATGTTTCTTAACACTACCTGACTGTTTCTACACATATTCCCGGATTCAAAGTTAATATTATGCACATACCTTTCAATCTCTTAATGCACACACTCTGTACAAAGCTTGACAACATGGGGGTACAAATAGGGACATGTTTTGAATATTGCTGTCATAAACTTGCAGAGTTGCATGAGTGACAGGATTTGTTTTAATATATATTTTCTAAAGGTTTTGAGGTCTGAAAATCAAATGTATGCTATTATTTCATGACTACAGTTCTGAGATCATCCCACTGATTTGCCAGGGCAACAGAGAAAGAGGCAGAAAATATGAGACAAATATTTGGACATTCTGAAAAATCTGTACAGTTGAGTGGTATTATTATGCATGCAGCTTACTACCACTCCCAGGATTTGAACCATGGCTGTCTGCTAAAAATGCAATAATTTAAGTCACAGTAGAGTGTGCTATTTGGCTATTGCTGTCTATCTCTTCACTGTTTTCTGTCTAAGTCTCTCTTGGTTGTACAATCTGACCTTTTAATTACAACAGTCTTATAAAGACATTCCTACACATATTTTTATGTAGCACAGTGTGAGGAAACAGTGGTTGACACAACAGTACTATTCTGATATCAGATGTTACTGAATGCTACATGTCAGGCCATACTATACCAGAGTAAACACTACCAGTCCAGGATTTAAATCTTTATTAGGAGGCACAGTTTTCTTATCTAACAGACCTGTGGAGGGAATGTTTGTTAACACTACCTGTTTCTACACATATTCCCAGATTTCAATTAATATTATGCACATACCTCTCAATCTCTTAATGCACACACTCTGGACAAAGCTTGACAACATGGGGGTACAAATACAGACATGTTTTGAATATTGCTGTCATAAACTTGGAGAGTTGCATGAGTGACAGGATTTGTTTTAATATACATTTTCTGAAGGTTTTGAGGTCTGAAAATCAAATGTATGTCATTATTTCATGACTACAATTCTGAGATCATCCCACTGATTTGCCTGGGGGACAGAGGAACAGGCAGAAAATATGAGTCTATTATCTGGACATTCTGAACAAATCTGTACAGTTGAGAGGTATGATTATGCATACAGCTTACTACCACTCCCAGGATTTGAACCATGGCTGTGTCTGCTAAAAATGCAACAATTTAAGTCACAGTAGAGTGTACTTTTTGGTTATTGCTGTCAAGCACTTCAGTGTTTTCTGTCTAAGTCTCTCTTGGTTGTACAATCTGGTCTTGTACTTACAACTGTCTTATACAGACATTCCTAGACATTTTTTATGTAGCACGGTATGGGTAACAGTGGTTAACACATTACTATTTAGAGAATGCAACAATAAATGCCATGCAATACCAGAATAAAAACAACCAGTCCAGGATTTAGAGCTTTATTGCCAGGCAGTTACAGTTTTATTTAAATATGACCTATATGGGGCTATTACTGTCATATTGTCTGGTTTATTCAGTACAACCTATACAAAAGTTTTTATACTGCCAAGTGACTTTCTACTACTTTATATTTATTTGGTATGACTACTACATGCAGGATTGTTACTCACCAGCCTTGCAACACAGCCTTTGCAGCCTACTAGCATGGGCTTCCTGATTCACAGCCCACTCAGCTGCAGCTGCAAAGGAAATAGAGACATACCTATCCATCACATACACATGCTGGACTTTAGTAAACAGTAATGGTATGACTACTTACACACTGCTGGGACATCACTCATCTGCCTTGCTTCTTGGACCCAGTTGTCCAAGAGCTCCCTCTTTCTCTGCTTCAAGTCAGCATAGTGGTGCCTGACCTGCTCACCAGTCCGAGGGATACCAGTGGCACTGGTGAGATTACAGGTGAGAAGGTCCCAAGATTCTGCTTTATATTGGGAGCCCTGGTACTGGCCCTGCAGCAGTCTTTCATCATGTTTTTTTACCAGGAGTCCTACCATGACCTTGGGCTCCTGTATGCCCCAGCGCTGCACCCGGAAGCGCAATCCCTCTCCAACCCCTGCCATCCTGCCTACAGTGGGAAGCTGCAACCAGTTATGAGCTGTATTCCCACCTGTGGGGTTTAAATATGTTTGATTTCCCATCCTTTGCCATGATTGGATGTTTTTTGAATATGCTGAGCTAAGCTAAGCTACAGGAAACCTGCTTAGCTAAGGTTGGCATTGCTTAAAGGGACAGGTTCAGCACTGCTTACTGATGGGCAAATCCATTTAGCTGGGCTACTCATTGCTTAGCAGTCATATTTAGACAATGCTTACACCTGGTAAGCAGAGCTGTGCAATGCTTAGCATTGCTTATTTTTCATTTTATAGACTATCTGCTGTATGGCATTGATTCATCATTCATTACATATTATACATTTGTTTACTGTCCCTGACATTCCCCAATGTGCTTTCATTACATTTATTCATGTGTGACTATACTGTATGGGACACTTGTGTTTATATGGGGATTTCACAACTTTTTTAAACCTACACCTCACATGTGGACCTAATGCAGTACCCCAGTTAACAAATATATGTTATTTAGTAGGTATTACTAAAAAAGTGTTTATGTACTGCTTTCACATGTAAAATGTGAATTGGTTATAGTGGGGATAACACCAGGAATGGCTGCTTATAACATGTATGCTCTAACCACTACACTATTGTAATATTGCTTATGGTGGATGTCTCTTGCTATTTAACGTCTTGTGCTGTTTAAGCTGGACTAAGCATAGCTAAGCAATGGGCACATGCATGCAGCTACGCTTAAACTTTATCGCATTTATAAAAAAAAATGTTTTGTTGTGTTATTTTATCTGTACCCTTCAGAACATCCCTGCTAATGCAGAACCTGTTATTTTATCAACGTTCTGCTTTGTGGGACAATCGACCCTTTTGGCTTTGTCCACATTACTTACTCTGATGGGTTGGGAGGTGTGCGCTATGTGCTTATTTTATTTATTTATTTATCATTTGTTGACCGGGAATGTCCGACTAGGTTTCACAAAGCCTGTTTTCAGCGGAGGCCCGGGGAGAAATGCTCCAGATATATACTACCTGTGTTATCCTAATAACTTTTGGCTTGGTAGCATATCTTTCAACCTCTTATAGCAAAATATCTGGACAAAGCCTAAAATGATGGGGGGGACAAATAGGGACAGATTTTAAATATTGCTCTTACAAACTTACAAAGTTGATAGAATAATAGGTTTTACATTACCATGAATTTTCTGAAGGATGTGTGGAGTCTCAAATGTTTTGTCATTATTTAATGACTTTAATCCTCAGCTATTTGCCAGAAAGGTACAGATTTTAGGGGGAACACACCAAAAATATGAGGCAAAAATCTGGGCATTCTGCAAAAATCTGTACAGTTGAGAGGTATGCTTGGTAGGGATTATTGTTCTGTATGCCTTTGACCACATATTTGTTTTTCTGATGGATTGGGGATGTTACGAGCATTCTCACTCATTTTTAATTGCCAAAAGGCAATTCTGGAGTGCAGGGGCATGTGTATTGTGAGAACTCTGCTCTCAGACACAGCTTCTGTGCTGTACATGGAACCATATCTGTTTTAGAGCATGGCAGCGCACCTTCATAAATATGCATGGCACGCTGCCATGCTGAACAGGAACAGTCCCTGCCGTGCAGGAATAACTTATTCCTGCATGGCTGCTTGCTGAATCCCAGGGCAAATTTTTATTTTGTTCTCATAAAGTTTTTCCTGGAGGAATGTGAAAGAGATTTTTTTTAATCCTGTCATGCTGTGTGCTATAATTAAGGCACCATACACTCTAGAGCGCAGAATTAATGTGCATTGTTTACTACATACATTTTCTATACCAGTAGCACATACATACATATAACACTGCTTTATGCATATGTTGTAAAGGCCATAGTTTATCACTACTCAGTATTGCACCAAGCATTATGGGAAACTCCTTTTGGTTTATATGAGCTCACTCTGTCCCTAAGGCCTGAGCATGCTTAACATTTACTGCTGGCCTTGGTCATCACCATGATCTGGTATCAGCATATCTCCCCCCCTTTGAGAAGAGAATGAAATTCTCTTTTGAATTTAAAGTGTTATGCACATTTATATATTATAACATGTGAATGTATATAATTTTCATTTTGGAACATGCTGTATTAAAAGTATTTGATATTAATTTATAATTTTACATTTTTTCACTAACACAGAATGTAGGTTTTTATAAATTCTCTCTTTAGAATTAGAATAAGAGCACTTGTCTGTTTACCTACTTAACTGAATAAACTACTTGAAATTTCAACAAGGCATCTTTATTCCTCCCACAGGGAGGGTATCAGAAGAGAAAGTCTCCTAGATCTGCTAGCTAAAGTGATTTTATCAGGACTAATACATTGTACTCTGTTTCTTGTTAGCCCTTTTACCCTCTTGGTTACAGGTGGGATACCAGAATGCACTTGAGCCTTCTGGATTACCTCTGTTTTCTTTTATAAATTCCAAGGATGCTTTCTTATTAGCAGTCATTCTATTACTTATCTGTTTTTAGAATCATCACAGGTCTTGATAACTCACTGGAAGCTTTAGCTCACGCTCTCATGGAATAACTCAGACATTGTTGAAATGAAGGGATTGTGAATACTGGCAAGTGTGTGTGTGTCTCTCTCTCTCTCTCTCTCTCAGGTAATAAATCTCTTTTTGGGGATATGTCCCTTTTAGGTACATCATGACTAGTATAGTTATTAGGTTGTGAAGACACTGACTCAGAGGGTCTTACTTCTTAGCATTTACCTGTTCATGGCGATTGCTCGTCCTGTTGTGATGATTGTCTACATGATTCTGAAGTCTCATGAACAGCCTAAATATATATTTGATTTCTCCTTAATGCAGCTTCATCATTGGTTTTGATTATGTGCACCCTTTGTTCTGCACACTTGTCATTAGACGCCCTTATTGTCTCCCATCTCTTCTCCCCCTTTAACTTGAGATGAACTGTCGGACCTCAATGAACAAACTGAATGCCTTTTATTGCAGAACTATTTACATGCAGATGTAACTATCTTGTCATTTTTGTCAGCAGTTTTATCTAGAATGCTGTTTGCCAGTAACTTTATCCCAGGCATTGAGATGTAGTTTAATTTTGCTGTTCTGGTATTAGTGCTGGACTCAAAACAGTTGCACATTAGGCTTAATTGAAGATTGGTGATGTTAAGGATGTTCTTGCAGTTTGTACTGCTCTCTCAGTAGCAAATTTGCTTTCAGATTATGTGGACTTCATTTGGTATGGATAAAACAATTGCAAACTGTTGAAACTCTGAGAACATGAAATGAGTTCCAATAACAAGACTGGCATTATTGACAGGAATCTCTCATATTGATGAAAAAGTCTTAAACTTGGGTATAAATTATTGACTGGTTATTGTGTGTAGGTCAGCTGTCTCAAGATTCTCACTCTGTTTACACAAGTGTGCCAATTCTGTCTTATGGCCCTTTTGGCAATGGAGTCACAATAAGAGGTTCCATGTTCCATGCTGAATTGATACACAGACATAAGCTTTGTTACATCAGCATTGACACTTGGCCATAATCGACACTTCCTCTCACCTTGCACTTGGTCAACCCTTAATGCCCCTTATGGATTAGTCTCAGAAATTCTGCTCTGTATGAAGTCAGCACCACAATCCAGTCCTGGTGCAACAAAAGACCCTTATTCTCAGACAAATGAGCTCTCATAATGAAGTATTTGTAAACCTATTACATACATGTCCAATTATAGTCTGCAGTTTTGTATCTTGCTTGCTTACTTCTAAGAGGGGTGTCCATCATGTGGGAGGTCACAGTTCTGCTAGACATTATGGCTTGCACCTACTCATGTACAGCTTCTTCTAATGGAAACATCTCTTCCACTGGATTTTTGGACAGAATATCCGCCACTATCAGTTGTTTCTCTGAAATGTATGCTGCCATGTCACCAGCTAATTACACCTTGGAGGAACCTTTTCCTATTAGGTTCATAGGTAAGTATTAGGCTAGCTGCACTTGCAGGCTATTTTAAGCCTAGCCAATTTCCTTATCAAAGTTGGGAATCAAACCTTGCACCTTGTGCCTCTGAGGCAAACAACTCCAACCTTAGTCATATGAGTTTATCAATGGTACCCACAGTTTATAACCTATTTGCAGCTGGAAACTCTCCTAGCTCAACAGGTAATGGGGAAAATGTTCATGCACCTATACATCTGCCACATATTCCTTTTCATCAAGAGTCGCTTCTCTCAGCCTCTTTTGTTTGATACAGAAAGCTAAAGCATAAATTTGCCATCAGTGTGTTACAATAAAGCTGTGTAATGAAGTTCCATATTGCACGTGTTGGCTTCTTCTCTGATGTCTTCATTTCTTTGTCTGCCCCACAGTGTGCATCCAACCAGGCAGGTCAGCCACTACATCTCCATCATCTCAGTCTTCCTGCCATGCCTTCACTGCCCAGGTTTTTTGTGCCATATAAGAACATTGGCTGTACCACTGTTACTTATTAATGAAGTTTTGCAGGTGTTTGCTTTGGTTTCTTTTTCTGCCGTTTTACGTCTCTTTTTTGGATTATTGCATTAATTGATTGATTAATTATGCTGGGTAATTGATATTTATGTCTATATTGGTGGATCTTTATAGTTGTATTGTGAAACCATTAGAAGGAGTATAGCCAATGTGCTAGTCAATTTTTACTACATTCAAAATTTGTTTTTCAGCTACAGTTTGAGAAAGCCATGGTGTTTATATATATATATATATATATATATATATATATATATATATATATATATAATTTTCTTCATCTTATTTATATATGTTACTATATGAATCTGTTAATAACTGCCATAATTATTTGAATACCTTTTTCTTAATGCTCTGTTTTGCTTTATAAAAATAACTTCTTACTAGCATATTATAACTAAATCATTTCCATTTATCACAAAATCTCCTCTCACAAATATTTCTTCCCCATGTCAGTATGAATTACCAACTTGGATTTCACCTAAAACATACCATACTTAGCAGGACCAAACCTGTCAACAAAATATAAATAAATAAATGATAAGTAAACAAACAAATAAATGAAATAAAAGCATACCATTGCTCACCTCAGAGACTAGGTCAAGTAGTAATGACAAGCATTTCTCCAGAAAAAGACAAAACATAGTATTTTGCTCAACCATGATGGCAGCAGATGGCTGCTTGGGCAGCTTCGGGTTTAGTTCTACATTATTTTTGCACATGAGCTTCAGGTATATTTGTGACATTGACACTGGTGATTACTGTCCTTGGTCTCTGTATCTATTTACTGGCACCTTTTTGAGGTTACCACTGACTGCCCATGAACTGCTTTTAGCATCTGACATTCTTGGCACCAAGCATTCCCCCAGGTTCTGCAAGCCTTGCATGACGTGCAGGATTAGTGCAGGAGCTTCAGCAGGCAATACGTCTGGCGTGTGATCCAGGAATAACCTGTAGGGGTGTGCACAAGCGCTCCTGCACTAGTCCTGCATGGACTCAGCTCCTGTATGCACATTACCCCATTTGCAGGAGAAATCTATGCAAATTAAGTGAATTTGTGATCCAGGAAGCTGGAAACCGGCCATGCAGGACTAGCGTAATCTGCAGAAATGTACTCCGCCAGTAACGGAGTACATTTCTGCAAATTCGAAAAAGGAGCCATGACAGCTCCAAATAAAGGGTGGATATCATTCAGAAAGCATGCCAATGGCCAAGTATAAGGCCATTGGCATGGAAAACAGTTTAAAAAAAAATCAACTTTTAATTATTTTTTAGCCGATCTCGGCTGCTTAAGCGTAGGGCAGCGGCACGCAAATGGGATCAGGGGAAAATAAGAAAATAAACCTAATATAAGCATTCTAACTAAAATCACTATTCTGCCATTATAGTCAATGGTAGGCAGAAGACAACATGGCCAGTGAATAGTGGTTGCTAATGGGGGAGGCTCAGTGTGGGACATGTAACTATGCATTAGCAGGCAATCCTATGCAAATGAGGGGAATGATAGTGAATCCCAGATTTCCCCTGCATGCTAGTCAGCTCCCAACAGTGTAAGAGCAGGAATAGCTTGGTGCAAGCCTAGGAGTTAGCTAACATCATAGGGGTGTGTGTCAGGCATACTGTAACTGGATTGGAGCCCTGTGGCTCGTTTGCTCCCAGCGTAGCACAGCTAGGCAAGGGGGTGTGGCTGAGGCTGCCTAGCACTCTTTACATTGCCTAAGCGGGTGTGCATGCCGCGCACCGGGTTTTAAAGAAAAGAAAAAAAGTAAACCAGGAAATAGCAGCTCTGTGGACATTTGAGCATTGTGTTTATGCGGTGCACCCCTGGGCTTAAACAGGAAGGCAATGGGAAGGGAAAACAGTAGTCGGAAGTTAATCAAGGAGAACTAGCATAGCTGGCAGGTGAAATGTATCAGAATCAGCCAATTACACAGGCAGCAGACCAGCCCAGCCCAGAACACTACTATAAACTATGCAAACCCCTTCCCCTCTGGTTTTTCCCATACTCTACACCACCAGTGTATACAAGTGGGGAACTTATAATAAACAAAACAACGAAATGATAGGGGCTGCAGCAGGCATCATACAACAACATGTGGAAGAGGCTGAGGGTGGTGAGGATGTGAATGCCGTTGACCAACCCACAGTGAGGAGATGGAGAAGAATGTACAGACCCAGGGTAACCTACCAGGGGCTACATGAGCTGGAGATAGTGGAGTGCTATAGGGTGGACAGGGACCTCCTACAGCAAATTGTTGAGCTGTGCCGGCCACGCCTGACACACCGAACTGACAGAGGGAAACCCATCTCAGTGGATATCAAGGTATGTATGGGCCTAGGAATACTAGCCACAGGTACCTCCCAAAGCTCAACTGGGGATATCATGGGGATTTCACAGGCATCAGCATCCAGAGTATTAAACCACTTCCTGGATGCCATGTCAGCGCATGCCAGTGAGCATGTATATTTCCTCAACACCCGTGACGTTTTGGCCAGCAATATGTGCCTCTTCCACCAAATAGCAGAATACTCTGAGGTAGTGGGTGCTATAGACTGCATGCACATATGCATCAAAACACCACCCGGTGATCAGGGTAGGGTCTACATCAACTGCAAGGGCTTCTCCTCCATCAACTGTCAGGTTGTGTGCGATGCCCATGGCATTAGAATGAATGTGTGTGCTGGCTGCCCTGGAAGCTATCACAATTCTCACATCTGGCATCTGACACAGCTGTACCAGAGATTTGCCAATGGGGGCATCCCTTATGGTCACCTAGTGGGGGAATGCTGGTTATGCACTGGAGCCGTGGCTGATGACACCCATCAAAAATACATACACACCTGAACAAGAACGCCATAATGAGGCACACGCACAGACCAGCCTTATAATAGAGCCTGTGTTTGGGATGCTCAAGTCACGGTTCTGGTGCCTGGATACATCCAGTGGAGCCTTGCAGTACTCACCAGCTACATGTACTCAAATTGTTATGGTATGTGCCATGTTGCACAATATGATCTTGCGGAAACAGCTGCAGCAGGAACAGCATGGGGCAGGGCCACACAGCCCCCCACCAATACCAAGGCCTGCACAGGCACAGAGTGACTCGGAGGAGGAACTACCTGAGCCTGCCCCAGTAGGTAGATGGAGGCATGCCCAGTATGCCCTGGCCTTGGCAAAGAGGCAATGCATAGCACATACACTGACACAGTAGGCACACCCACAAGGTAAGTCAATCAAACTACCAATTGCTGAATGGAGTAGAATGTGTCGTTATCTGTACCTATGGTATGGATGTGAGCATGCAAGGGAATCGGGTGGCTGAATGGTATGCCGGCAGATAGTAGACATCCATAGTGGCACCATGACATCTGTAACAAATACTGGAGTCACCATAGTAGCGAGTACTAAACAGGGTGACAAAACCCACTGCAGGAAATGTGCTGGGTGACGTTTGTGTCCATATGACTCACGCATGCCAGTCAGGGAAGTTCACATACCCAACAACAGTCTCAGCCAGCAGGACAGGTGTAGACAAACACAAACAGAGGCTGTGCTATGGCCTCTGAATGATGCCTGTGGGTAACCCCCCCAGGCCTACACAGACAGACTATGGCAGATCAGGCAGTGGGATTTTAGTTCTGAAGGGTAGGAAGGCAGACACTAATATGTAGGTTAACCAAGGCTAAGACCTGTAGTACACTGATATGCCTCTAGTCAGCATGCTAGGTTAGAATACAGAATAAAATGGAGTACCTGACATACCAGTACAGTCATAGCAAAAGTGTACAAGTGCCAGGTGTGCCCTCCCCCATCCTATGTAGACATGTAGTAACAGTCAAGTATGCCCCCCAATCATGTGTTGAAATGTAGTAACAGTCAGGTGTGCCCCCCCAGTCCTGTGTAGAAATGTTGAAACAGTCAGGTGTGTCCCCCCACAATCCTATGTAGACATGTAGAAACAGTCAGGTGTGTCCCTTCCCCCAATCCAGTGTAGAAATGTAGTAACAGTCAGGTGTGCCCCCTCCCAATCCTGTGTAGAAATGTAGAAACAGTCAGGTGTGTCCCTCCACAATCCTATGTAGAAATGTCATAACAGTCAGGTGTGCCCCCCCCACTCCTATGTAGACATGTAGAAACAGTCAGGTGTGCCCCTTCCCTCAATCCAGCATAGAAATGTAGTAACAGTCAAGTGTGCCCCCCCTGTCCTGTGTAGAAATGTGGTAACATGTATGAGTAGGTATAATACCAGTGGAGCACAGATTCCCAGAGGTGGCCAAGGTAGCAGGATAGATTGTAGCATTTGCACAATATGCAGGTCTGTGTGTGTTAGGTTGGTGTGTGTTTCATATTGTGTGAGAGTGGTCAGTATGTATGCATGTTGAGGTAAGACCTGGTGGCCATTGCTCACTACTGCTGATGACAGGGACAAGCCCTCACAACTGCAGTTCCAAAGACAATTCCCACCAGTATAACACATGCTAGCAGTAAGCCATTGTAAATGTATCATAGTAATATGTGTCACCATCTGAAAAACTGACATGGCATGGTTGTTGGGCTAGATATACAAGCAGTACACAGGGGAAAGTACCCCAGACATACAGTTTATATTGTGTCACTGTGAAATGGAGACACCCTTGGAATTGTACATACAGGTATGCATCAGATTAACTGGTCCTGTAGTAGGGGATACTGGTGATGTCTGCCCGAATATGTGCAGATCACAAAGGAGGTAGCACTGATGTATTGGGAAACAGCTGCTGTACCTGCACATGCCAGCAGAACTGGAATGCCTGATGCATATGTGTGTATCAGATGCAAGTAGTGTCCATAGCACACATGCACCCAGCTCACACAAACACCACTCACAGGTACCTCTCTGGTCATATCCCTGCTGTGAGATATGGGTACAATATGACCCCACCTGTATATGGCAATAGCATTAGAATGCAGCATGCAGTGCAGGTGTCCCATACAGGTGTGTCCCTAGCTGTAGGTAGCACCCTGTCAGCATCCACACCACCTGATCAAGACTCATAGAAGGTATTGGCATGAACACCTATCGCACCTATCCTGTCACCCCAGGGGAATATACTTTATGGTGGTCTGAGACTGTAGGACTGACAGAATGTAACGGCCTGCCACATCTGGCCCGCAGCAACACCTAATGGCCCACAGGCCTCTGCTAAAGGCCTGTGTCTCACGACTACTGCAATGCATGTTATGTCATGGGCACCCAAATAACAACATAACACACTCTACATAAGCCATATGCAAGGCCATGTGGACAAACCACAGTAACATGTCCACCATGTCCCAGTGCATGAACTGTGGACCAACACTAACACACACCTGTGATGGAGTGATACCCTTAGGGAAAGTATCAGAGAATGTATGCATAATGCCTGGAAGAGGTTAGAATAGCAGAGGCGGGGTGGGAGCATGGGCAGCATGGAATGTGCATGGTCCGACACCAAGCTGTGTGCACACACTATCCCTGGCTGCAAACACATAAATGGGTGGCTAAACACCTGCCCATACACCACAATAGGGGTAATGTCCTGACCCATGGCCCCTGCCTCTGGGTAACCTGTGCAAATTTGTACAGCTGTGAGGCGTTGGCACAGCAAGATAAGGCCATACTGTCATGTCAATGGGTGTACAAGTATGGGAACTTCTGCCAGCACTGTACCAAAGTGCTGAACTGGATACACAGACTCAGAAGCAACTGTCTGCAGCTCCCCCTCCAGAATGGCATACCTTACCATGAATACGTAGGTGTCTGCCCACAATACCAGACAGCTGCAGTCACCCTTGTCTCCCAAGACATCACTGTGAGCAAGAATGTCCACTTGACAGTACATGAGGACAGAAAACATCACAGTGTATAACAGTACACATGTCTGAATATCTCTGCTAAGAGCAGTACTATGCAGCTGAAGCTACACAGACACAACCACCTACTGTACACACCATCCCCTGCACAGTTTGTCCCCATATTGCCAAATGATCGAGGGATACCCTGCGGAAACAGTTTGCTACCTCTAGGTGTACAGCACAAAGGTCTGCACTGGAGTACAAACTACCTGGAATCAATCCACACATTCAATACAGAAGGCCATACTGGGCATGTTCACACACTTAGAGAAATGAAGGCAATGTCAGACAATAACATACTGAAAGGTCATACTGGGCATGCTCACACACTTAAACAAATGAAGCCCATGTCTGCAAACAACAGTGGACCATACATATCTGGCATTTGCAGATGTTAGTGCATACACTCCTCAATATGCATCAGTCATGTCTTGCACACACAGTGGTTAGGAATACAGACACATATCCAAGGACAACATACTATAATAAGCCAAAAGTAGACATACATAGATGTATGGAATAGAGTGACTGTGACAAGGAGCCATCCATTATGAGGTCTGTCCAACCCAGCACACAGCTAAATGGCTACAACCACATGAGATGTAAATGTCACTCACTGTAAACATTACCCACCAGTATCCATCCACATGACAGACTATGTGGTGCAAGTGCTAGCTGTGCAACATGACTGTACAAGGAAGTAGTTATCTAGCAGCAGTATACACGTACCTGTGGAATATAACCCTGCGTGTACCTGCATGTGGTGTCTCAACCCCTACATGGATGGGTTATGACCCATGCACACACACTGCACGCCACATAGCCCTACTATGACATGCCTGCTGAGGTCATCCACTTTGAAATACACCCTTGGGAAAGGTGTAGCACAGTAATCACTGTGGCGTGTCCTATAACTGCATACTGCCATAGTGTGATAAACTAGTTAGGTAGGAGTTATAATCCCAGACATGGCAATTGTGTGTGTGTGTGTGTGTGTGTGTGTGTGTGTGTGTGTGTGTGTGTGTGTGTGTGTGTGTGTGTGTGTGTGTCTCTGTCTGTGTAAAGATCAATGATTTTTAGGCTAGTCACACTCACTACAATTCAAATGCCCTACTTTGGCAAGGCTGTTGATGTCATTCACTGTGAGATACACCTTTCAGAAAGGTGTAGCCCAGTAATCTCTGTGGTGCGTCCTATAACTGCATACTGCTGTAGTATGAGAAACTAGTTAGATAGGAGTTCTAATCCCAGACATGTCACTGTGTGTGTGTGTGTGTGTGTGTGTGTGTGTGTGTGTGTGTGTGTGTGTGTGTGTGTGTGTGTGTGTCTGTCTGTGTAGCGAGCAATGGTTTTTAGGCTAGTCACATTCACTACAATTCAAATGCCCTACTTTGGCAAGGCTGCTGATGTCATTCACTGTGAAATGCACCTCTTGGAAAGCTGTAGCCCTGTAATCTCTGTGGCACTTCCTATAACTGTGTACTGCTGTAGTATGATAAACTAGTTAGGTAGGAGTTCTAATCCCAGAAATGGCAACTGAGAGTGTGTGTTTCTATGTCTGTGTAGGGAGCAATGCATTTTAGGCTAGTCACACTCACTACAATTCAAATGTCCTACTTTGGCAATCCTGCTGATGTCATTCACTGTGAAATACACCTTTGGAGAAGGGGGTACTCCAGTATTCCATGTGGTGTGTCCTATAACAGCTTCATGCTGTAGTGTGATATAGAACTCTGGTAGGGGTTACATTCCCACACATGGCAGTTGTGGATGTTTTGTTTGTCTTTCTATGTCTGTGTAGGGAGCAATGCATTTTAGGTTAGTCACACTCACTACAATTCATATGCCCTACTTTGGAAATCCTGCTGATGTCATTCGCTGTGAAATACACATTTGGGGACGGAGTACTGCAGTAATCCCCATGGCTTGTCCTATAACTGTGTAGTGCTGTAGTGTAGTAAACAAATTAGGTAGGAGTTCTAATCCCAGACATCACAGGTGTGGGTGTGTGTGTGTGTGCATCTGTGTTTGTCATTCGTATCCTGTGTGGAAGTTTGTGCGAGTGTATAACAACTAGACTCAATGTGGAGTGGGTTTTGCTAATTTCTTATATGGTGGCCCTAGTATATATCACAATGTCCACCATACAGGGATAACAGATGTGAAATAGCCAAGAGGCTGGGGTGCAAATCCATACCCCTACATGTGACATCAAGGCCAGGTGAACAAAGTTAGCAACCATTGCATTACCCAGAGAACACTCTCAACTCATGTCTCATACACACACACACACACACACACACACACACACACACACACACACACACACACACACACACACACACACACACACACACTTGCCTATGCAACAGCCTGCATATTACCCACTGATAGTAACCATGGTGTGATTGCAATGGGTTACAGAGGGCATGGCACCCACTCCATCAGTCCAATAGGCACATACATGCCTACAGTGCACCTCCCTCATGTTCCCACTGAGCACCTGCAACACCTGTCGTGCCATCAAATGTGACCCACAAAGGACATACCATGCCTGAAAACATGCCCTCTATGGACAGATGCTACTGACACCAGGGAATATCAGTATCATGCTATCAATGTAGGTGCAGGGTCAACCTGCTGTCCATTAACAGTTCCAACCACATGAGCCCAGGACTGACACATCTGATGATAACAATCTGTGTACACATGTGCCAGACACCCCAAGTACAGTTCCACATGTCACTGTACATGTGTGTGGAAGGTGTGCACATCCCAGGCACTGTCCATGTCATGGACTAAGGAACACATACATGGCAAGCAATGGACAGCATTGGCCACATGCAATAGTCACCCAGGTGACTGGATGGTGAATACAATACCCACCTGTGTGGGAAAATCCAGACACTACCCCCCTGAGTCACAATGCAGACCATTGTCATGTGGGCTGATGCCAAGGTATACCCATCACCTAGCCTTGTATAGCTGTCTGGCACAGTCGACCACTACACACCCATAAAACAATGCACCCATGCATGTCAGTACTGGCACCCTGTGTCTGTGTGTGTGTGTTGTATGATGCGTATGACCACATTCACACTCACTACAACCCCCATTGGCATACTGAAGCATGCTGTCTGATGTCAGACACCTCCACATACCCTTTGCCCATATAACTTCCGTATGATCCCTGTGGTGCATGCAATACCCGCACAGTACTGTGTTGTGGCAATCTCACTAGTGTTGAGTTGTATTCCTGGCCCTGCCAAGTGTGTCAGTGTGTGTGCATCCCTGTAAGAGTGTGGCTGTCTTGACGCTGACACCTGTTCATGCGGATAGGCACGTGTACTACACCTACTGTATAGCTACCATATCCCTGTTGCAGATGTCATTCACCATCACATATACGTTTTGAGGGCTCCTCAACATGTAACCTATGTGGTGCATCCAATAACTGCATAGACATGTAATAGCACTACATAGTCGTCAGGGGTTTGATACCCTGTACTGGTAGGTGTGTGACACAAACATGCTTAAGATTTGGTCTCCCGCCCTTCTCTGACATTTCTTTGCCTCTGCCTGCCTCTCTCACTCCCTCTCTGGTGGATGTGGAAACTTACACCTGCTTTGCTTAGGCAGCAGCATGTGTATTTTAAGTGATGCTCATGATCAGCTGATGGTCTCTGCATGAATTGCAACCCTCTTCTAGCTGATTGCATGTGGAACAGCTATGGTAACATTCCCATAGCTAATTGCATGGAAACACACTCCAGTATCTAGGAACATCATGTTGGTGTTGGGCCTTTTCATTCACTGTGCGCAGGAACTCGATCTGTTGTTTGGCAAACAGCATCTCAGATGGATTGGGGATTTTCCTCTAACAACATACACTGTGGAAACAGGCCAACATATAGGAGGGGAATATGCCTGACCTGACTACAGACTGTAAGTGCTGCTATACTGCATTTGGAGTCATGGTTTAACAGTGTGTGTGTGGATATGGCTGTCCTACATGTTTTAATACCTGCCATGACAGTGCTATGTTTATGAGGAAACCCCCATCTGTAGGGTCATCTGCAGACTGGGCAATGTGTGGTGCCTTTTGTTTCATGTGTTGCCCACAGAGCACCTATCTGTGAACTGCTGAAGGTAGTGTGAGGATTGCAGTCTTTAGATGGTGACAGCCGTGAGAGTTACTGACTTCATATCCTTCATAGGACATATGTTGCAACAAACCCTGTTACAACAGTAAATGTATGAGGTTATCACAGCAACATGTCAATATTGGCCCTGTGTATGTGCCTCCAGCCACAACTCTGTCAACCTTTGTACATATGTTATGGAGTAAGAGGTGCATATGTGCTGTACACCATGATTAGTGACATCATATCTTATAAGCCAGTCAGATATCAGACTGCTACACATGTTATGTATAGTAGGGGTTATATTTCATGGCATAACCTGGACATTCTGTGGTTGTGTGTACAGTACTGAGGTCTGTGTACTTATGGTGATTGTCGACAGTGTGTGTATTGTTAATATGTATCTTGGCCTGTGTACAGACTGTGGCAGATGTCATTGTTCTTGGTCCTGTTCTATCTGATGTTGCATGCTGCTCCACTGTATGTTACCCTATTGGCTTACATGTTTGTAGCGCCATACACACACATGTCCCATACCACAGACAGGCATTGGACCACACTGTGTAGCGGCCCAGTATATATAGGGTTAGTGTGTGAGTGGCACATATGAGAATGGCGTTGAACAGATAGTCCATATACTGTAATATTATACTAGCTTACCATATGTGGCTGTGGCTGTGTTCACATTGGTTGTGGCACACAGATGTATGTTACTCTGTGCTGGGACATGCCTGTAGAGCCTGCTATATATGCAGGCACATGTGCATTCCCCCATAGGAAATGTAGGCCAGTGTTGAGCCAGTCTGCCTGCAGCATGCACAATGCTTTGTTATATGCCTAGCAGCTTAGTGGACTTACCCAGTGAGATGTCTTGTCCAGATACTTGCCAGATATACTGCTGCTGGGCCACCATAACAGTCATGTATGTCAGACAGAGCAGTGGGATGCTGTACAGATGTACGTCAATATCTAGTGGGTAGTATGTGGCCATGGCACCTCTGTACCAGCGGTTATTATGTGTCAGGACAGACAGGGGTGTGTGAATGCATAACCTATGTAGGCAAATGTATACCAGTAGTTACATGTTATACCCATCTACATGGCTGTTAACATCCACATTGTCAGGCTTGGTCCACATGTCTTGCACTAAGGGGTTCTGTGTATACCTCTGGACTGTCCAGAGTGTGTCAGACTGTCCACATATATTGGCCAATATCTCTGCTGTAGTTCACAGGAGCATTACCTGCTAGCAGTGGTACTGTACTATGATGTCCTTAGGATGTCTGTCAGTAGCCAATGGCATACATGTTAAAAGCAGATGTGACCTCCCACACACACCATGTCTGTGAAGACAATCCCTATTTCAGTAGCAATAGTCCACATATATACCTGCTATACATACCTGACATCCTCTTGCACTATGAAGTTGGCTGAGGTAGGGCTACTCTCCATGTTCAGGACATATGGTGAAAATATATCTATATACAATTATCTAGATATCTATATAGATATATACGCATATACATATTGACATACATAGATGGTGATGTATATGTACATAGATATGCATATAAACACTCAGATATATACATATACAGAGCATTATATGTCTACACATATACAGATAGAGCTACATATGCACATATACATATGGATATCTACATATATACATAAGGATATCTACATATATATTGACAGTAGTAGGTATATCAGAATAGATATGAATGCACATATAGTTACTGATATCTACATATATACCAACATAGCTAGGCACATCTGTATACATAGGATGTGCATACATATATAGCTCTCTCTCTCTGTATATATATATATATATATATATATATATATATATATATATATATATATACACATAGGTTCATAGGTTCATAGGTTCATAGGTAGGTACTAGGCTATCGGCCCTAGGGCCCATACAAGCCTAGCCAAAAAATGTACCCTGGCTTTCGCCACCCAAGAAAATTATTTTCCTGTGCCCCTGTCGAGCAGAGCCATAGAAGTGATCCCCAGGGTGAATTTCCCGTTTCCTATCCAATCATCAAGATTTTTCTTGAAGAGTGCTAATGAGGAGCTCTGTTTGACATAGATAGGTAGTCTGTTCCAGAGTATGGGAAGTGTCTGGGACAGGAATCTATCCCTCCAGCATGTTCTGTTTATTGTGGTGACAAGGTTTAGGTCCCTAGAGCGTGTAGCTCGGAGGGATTGGGATTTCTTTAAGTGGAGCATGTCCAACAGCTCTGGGCTTGACATAGCATTGTATGTTAGGCAGAGATCGCCCCTGAGCAGGCGATATGCGATGGAGTAAAGCTGTAGTTTTTTGAGATGGTCTGCATAGGGCATCTGTTTGAGGCCAGTAATCCTCTTTGTGAGGTATTTCTGTGGTCTTTCCAGTTGTTGTAGGTGTCTTGTGAGGTACATACCAAAAGGGGCGTTGTACTCTATAATGGGTCTAATGAGTGATGAGTAGAGGGGAACAATGACCTCTTTTTTTCTGGATGAGAATCCTTTTGTGATGAGATGAGCCACATAGAAGGATTTCCTGACCACTGTGGCAATGTGATTATCAAAGGAGAGACTACTGTCCACCTGTGTCCCAAGGTCTCTTTTCACATTTTTGGCATTAAGTAGACTACCAGCTATGTGGTAGTTCATGGGTATAGAGTTTTTACCAAAGGGGATGACAATACACTTTTTGGCATTGAGCTTCAGGCCATGGCTTTGACACCAGGTATCTGTCTCAGTGAGGCCCTTTTGTAGTTTGTCCACATTGTTAGGAGTTTCGATTATGGCTCCTAGTTTGCAGTCATCTGCAAACTTTGTTAGCCAAAGACCTTCTGTGTTGGCCTGCACTTCAGAGAAGTAGATACCAAACAGGAGAGGACCCAGGACTGAACCCTGTGGTACTCCACTTGTCACTGGTCTGATGTCGGATTTGGAATCTGCTACTTTCACAGTGTGGGTTCTGTCCATGAGCCAGTTGGCAACCCATCTTGTGACATAGGGATTTATACCTAGTTTAGTGAGCTCATCTATAATTCCAGAGTGGGGGATGGTGTCAAAAGCCTTGGCGAGATCTAGATAAGCTGTGTGAACCATTTTACCCTCATCTATGGCTTTGGTGACTGCTTCAAAGAAGTCAATCAGGTTTAGGAGACATGATCTGCCTTTTACAAATCCAAACTGGGTAGGGTCCAGAGTTTGGAGATTACCAATGTCTTTGTTTATGAGTTCCACGATGATACGTTCCATGGCCTTGCAGACCAGGCTCATCAGGCTAATGGGGTGGTAGTTCCCAGGGTCCGCCGTGGCTCCCCCTTTGTGGAGTGGGATAATCGTCATGGTGCGCCATTCAGTGGGTACAAAACCTGAGCTGAGGCTATGATTGAACATGGTACTTAGGTTGGGTGCCAGTTCATTCTGTAGTTCGTGTAGAATGCAGCCTGGGATATTGTCAGGTCCCATGGATGCTGTGTTCTTGGCTTTGGAGAGTGTGTTTTTTACCTGTGCAGCCATGATTATAGGAACTTTGCATTCTTCCAATATAGAGATGGGCCCTCTAGGGGGTGAGAGGGGGGTAAAGTTAGCACTGAACCTATCTGCTAGGATGTTGGCAATATCAGTTGGTTCTGTATATTTAGTGCCATTGTGCTGTAACTCAGAGCAGATCTGAGTGTTCCTATTTAGATTCTTGACATAGCTATAGAATGCTTTGTGGTTGTCTTTAGAGTCAGTGGTAATTTTGTTTTCGTAACTAGCTTTGGAGGATTTTATGAGGGATCTCAGCTTCTTACTGAGGTTGACCAGAGAGTTCCTCCAGTCATGGGATTTTACTCTTTTTTGCAACAGTTTCTTTCTTCTGTTGTAGAATTTGTTTATGGCAGAGGACCACCAGATTGGCTTCCTTTTTTGGAGGATAACATCTTGGTTCTATTAGGGATAGCATGATCCATGCACTCGTGTAAGTGCTTATAAAGTGCATTTGTGTAGGATTCAGCAGTCATACCTCTATTGTCTGTCTGCATGGGTGTCATGAAGTTTGCCACTTCTGTCTTAAGAAGTGTGAAGTTGGCTTTGGAGAAGTTGTTTATGATGGTTTCCCTAATTGGGGGTGGGGGTGGGATGTGGATGTCTTAGGCTGATTAGCTTGTGGTCAGATCTGACCAACAAGGAATTGACCTCTGGTGTGGAACACCAGTTTCCCACGTTGGTAATGATCAGGTCTAGGATATTGCTGCTCCTGGTGGGGGTGTGAATAAGTTGATCCAAGGTGTTGGAATTTATGAATTCTAGAAAATGTTGAGCAAAAGAGCTGGTATATGAGTAGTTTTCCCAGTTAATGGTGGGGTAGTTGAAATCACCCATTATTAGGGTGTTGGGTTGTACCCTAATACTTTCCAGTGTATCAAGAAATGAGGAGTGTGAATCCTGGGGCATGGTGGGGGGTCTGTAGCAAGCTACAATTTGGATTGTGGTCTTGCCCAGAGTTAGTTGCACTTGGATAATCTCGGATGCATTATGCTGTGCAACTAGCCTGGAGGTGTGGATATCCTTAATGAATATGGACACACCTCCACCTTTAGTGCTTCTTTCTGGGTTAGGTGGCCGAAAGGTGTGGTATGAATATACATAGGCATATATATATATATATATATATATATATATATATATATATATATATATATATATATATATACACATACGAAGAGATGTACACATGGCTATATATATGTTGCACTATACAGATGTGTATACAGACATATGTATGAGTATACATGTGTATGTACATGTAGACATATACAGACCTATTACATGTATATAACCATATTCCTGTCATGTGTAAACCTCACGGTTGTGTATACCCTCCCAGATGTATCTCACCGTATGTATCTGCTATGTCTACATTATGATAAAACAACATATGTGATGCAATAGTCATATCAATAACAAGGACTACACAATTTAGGAAGTAAAGGCAATTTTTCAATACTACACAATATGTGTATTGACAGCTATACTGGTAAAACAATAGCTGTCTTAACAGTGGTCATGGCATAGTGATTAAGTGTTGTGACTGTACTGTACATAGTTCTGGGTTCAAGACCTGCAAGGGCTGTTCATTTTGTTGCTGGGCAGAAAACGCGGTGTCAGATACAGAGTGATTAAGGCAATTTTGAGCAGCTTTAAGTGGGTTTGTGGGGGTTTGTGTGAAACTAAGCGGTGCTAAGCTATGGGTAAACATAGGGTCTACTTTATGTGCTCGAAGTCCGAGAATATCAAATACGGTATTCTCGACACGAGTACACCGAAAGTGCAAAAAATCGAAAATGTAAACAGAAATCTCCGTAGGTGGAGATTTCCATTTACTTCAATGTAGTGCGATCTCGGAGTTGGTATATTTAAGTATGTGTAATAAGTATGTGTATTTTTTTTTGGACTTCAATTGTTTAATAGTTCAATGCATATGGTTCGATCCATATGCATTCGAGCTATTAAACTTTTGAGGTCCTAAAGTAGACCTGTAAACATACGGGTGCTTACAGAGTGTAGGCATCGCATACCAGTGCGCAAATCAGCTCAGCGGTTATATTGCAGTAATGTTGATATTTGCTAAGCATGGCTTAGGCCTGGTAACCAGGTCACACCACCCAGTCTGATAACATAGCACGGTACTCACATCTGTAATAAGTATATGTAATGCCATGTACAATACATGCGCCTATATTCCTTCATTACAGTAGCAAGGGGTTTGAGTGTCAAGTGTGGGACACAGATGTATATGTGGCCTGTACAGCACTGTTATCCATGTGAATGTGTGACATCCAGTGGTATTAGGGTAGGGTACGTGCTGTCACACTGGCATGTAGTGTATCATGGCAGTACTACTGTTGACAGTGCTTACCCAGGCAAGAGCATAGTGCTAAATGTAGTACTGACAACAGACACACCTGCAGGTATAGATGGACACTGAGGCCTCCCTGTTGTATCCTTGGTGTGTGAGCTGTGTCACAGTATATACCCCTTACTGGGTAATGATCCAACATGTGGAATATAACTGTAGACTACCGTCTGTACAGCATATGTTAGTGAGGGCTTCTGACATGTAGTTATGGCATACATTTTGTTGTCAAACGTCTGTCAACACATTCATCCTATTGCATAGCTACTTGCCAAGCTGATGACTGTCAGTACCTGTACAGATCTATAGATGGCAGGTATCAAGCTGGGATATGTACAGGCAACCTAAGCTTGATTGACACTGACATGTCTGCCCAGCTGTGTAAGAACTGGCAAATATAGGAGATGTCACCCTGTATGCACCACATGCCACGGGTACCACCACTACACTACCACAGTCAACAGAACATGCTTGGGTACAGGTCTCCATCACAGACACTAACCATGTGTTGTAATGCATGTTGCATACATGTCAACTTGATCAACTCAGTGGCCATGTGCAGGAGGCACTTGGAGGATTGGCTGCTGCATGTCATTCTCACTCTGAGGGTCACCACAGTACTGACTGTCGATAGATTGCCTGCTGCCACCTTGCAGGTGGCAGGGTACCACTGTACACACAACCCCTACACAACCCATCTCTCCTTGGACAATAGCTAGGTACATGGCTATGACCACCTGCAACGATGCACCCCTGTAGTGACACATGTGTATGTGTGCATGACTGTGTATAGCAGTGTCTGTGTCTTAGCACACCTTTACTTGGGAATTCCATGATGGCCTTCACAACCAATGCAGCACCCATTGCCATAGTCAGTTGTGGCTGCTGCTGTATGGGACAATACATGTACCCTGTTAAGCTCCCCCCCATACCGGCAACATGAGCCTTGCAGTACCAGCACTACAGTGTTTTACAAATGGGTTGATAGGCATGGGATACCCATTGTGTGGGTGTAGTTGTGCATGTCCGTATAGCTGTAGGGTACAGCATTCCGAGGCCACATACTCCTATTACAATATCCATTGCCACACAGTAGTACAGATAGTGTTTTTGCTACCCATAGGTGAGGTGTAACAATGCAACACCCTACTACATGTGTGGCATGTGCATTAGATGCATATCCCTGTAGTACCACTGTTGGGGTATACTATGTGTTGTATTGCGGTCATGGCCAATGTGTGATGGTGGGTATGGCAGAGTATCATATCCACTGGGGGATGTGGGTGCTGTGTACACTGTCATTATACCAAGGTACACCCATTATATGTCCCATGTACCACATTATGGGTTCCACTGTCACCATCAGCCATACAGGTAACCAATAACACAATCCAGGCTAGTTATGCATCTGCTATGTGCAGCCTACCTGTAACACATTGGACACATGGTCAAGTTAGTTAGCAGCGATAGGCCCTGGTATCTCAGATGTGTGTCTGCCTGTTATGTGTCTGTTAATGTGTATATGAAGGTATGTCACACTACATATTGTGCATATACACCCATTACATCTCCCATTAGCATACTGTACATGTCTGGGGATGTTCTGCATGTAACATTTAACCTGGGACACATTTCACCCTACATGCTGTGTGGTGTGTGCAGTGTCAGCCACACACTGCAGTATCACTACATAGCTAGGTAGGGGCCTAGTCCCAGTGTTGCCAGGTAACAGTGTTCATGTATGTGGATGGGTTTACATCAGGTTGCAGGGTATACATGCCTCAGTGAGCCACCTGTCCATGTGGCACATGCAATAACCATTTTAGTAACCTGTAACATGTGTTAGATTGTACCCCAGATATGTCACAGCCATAGTATCACCACAGTGCCATACCCCATTGTGGGATATGACTGCAGATCATCCTCGTGCTGACACATCTACACCTACAACACAAATGGATAACATTATGGAGACCACAACCAACCAGTGTTACTAACAGCTATAATGCATCATTACTAGACAGCTACACTACCTGCCATATATGCATTATACTTTACTCCTTATAACATGTTACACTGCAGTACTGTGGCACACTGTAGTACAGTCACTGTGTGCATCAGAACCATATTAGTCTGTTCCTGCATTGATGGTATGGATGACAGGGATGAGGCATGGGTATCATCATATGCATAGGGTGTGATGTTGGTTTGCCAGATGCTGAGGGTGGGCCATACATTTGACACCATGTGTATGGGTGAGGGGTGTACTGCATTGAGCTGGGTGTGGTGCTGTGGTGTGTGTAGGTGTGGGGTTGCCCTAGATGTGTTTGTATAGTGTGTGGGTATGCATGCACACAGTTCTGCCATGTGGCTGCCCTACACAGGTGTTTATGGACAGCTGCAGACCATACCTGGCAGGGTGTGCAGTTCACTGCCTCTGGCCATGGACATGTGGACTGTGCCTGCCAGGGGTTCCATGGGCATGTCCAGGTTCAGGCCTCAATGTGCTACTCTCACCTGCTGATGACAAATGTCTGCTGGTACCAGGCCCCTCCTGGGACTGGCCAGGACCACATTCACGTGGCCTACTGTAGTGTGGTGTGGACAGCTGCCCCCCACACTGTCAGGGCTGGTACTACCACTATGGGAGCCCCTTGGTGTCCTAGCATGTCCACGTTGACTGCCAGCTGTTGGTGTTACTGGCCCACATCCACACGGCTGTCCCCGCATCCCCACCACATGTTGAAGCATGGACACACCATGGCTGATGATGGCCATCATCTCACCATGCCATCTATCCATGAGCTTGGTATAAGCACGGATGGCACCAGACAGTTCACAGATGTTGTCACTTACAGATGCGAGTGCAGCCCTCTGCAGCTAAAGTCTCTGTCTGGTGTAACTTTTCTTACATGCCTGCACCCCCGTGACAGTCTGAAACATGCACCTGCTGGTACCAGCTATGTCACCTTTGCCAGGAGCATGATGTCCAGCAGCCCTACCACGAGCACCCTGGGACATCCGCCTATGTGGCACCCTGCCGGACATCTGGCTATGCTTGCTGTGACTGGGCACAGTAGCCATGGTTACCACACTTTTCTGTGCACTGCCACCAAATGCCAGCTGTCCCTCCACTATGGCCACTGGTGATGGAGTATGTATAGGCAATGAAACTGTGGGCGGGGTATGGGTGGCTAAAAGCGAGATGTCAAATGTTGTTGCTGTGTCAGCCCCTGACAACCCCACCTGTGCCTCAACAGTCCTATCATCATCTTTGGTGTCTGTATGGACACCAACATCAGGTTGCATGCAGGAGGGACCCTGACCCACCTCGCCACCTGTGGGGGAAAACAATAAACACACTTTAAAACCTGTACAGCATTTTGCACCCACACACACACACACACACACACACACACACACACACACACACACACACACACACACACACACACAACACACACACACACACATTCATAATACCTACCTGTCCATGGCTTTACAGACAGTCCCACATATATGTCTATGTGGTACCCCATCCTGCATCACACTTGTTAACATATACACATTGATACCACTCCTTAACATATCAGTCCTCTAAATGTTTACACAAGCGGTCACACCACAAGACCTGTTACTACATTACCTGCCTGACCTGTGTGTAGTGGTTTTACATGGCCTCACTGCTGTCATTCAGTATGCACCCTCTGTATGACTGGACATCATGAACATAGCCCCTATATATGTGGGCTATTATGTTCTATCCGTACTATCATGCGCTGGTGTGGCATGAGTATGTAATTCTCAGTACATGCCAGATATGCTGCTCATTCAGCCTATCATGTGACAACTGTAATAGTTGGAGACACTCCCAAGTGTTGACTAGTACTTCCCCAATGCATCTGTAGTGCTGCATACGTGGGTTGTAGGTAACCTCCCTGCTGAATGCGATATTAAGGGTGTACCTGGTGTCTACCTTTCCTCTCGATACCTGTTCCATGCTACAGACCATATTATACTATCAGCTGTCCTGTGATTACACACATGACAGGTATTCCTGGTGTGTAATGTGGCAGTCCATGTCCATGTACTGCACAGTCCCAAAGGGAGGTACTGCTGTATGAACACCCCACAATCTCACATGTGCATACATGGCCACCCACACAAACACACACATGTACACACGCATCCTGCATGCATTAACCACCCTCCAATTCACCAGAGTGACCATACAGACAAACTAACTAACCACCAAGATGCACACACATACATATACAGGTGACGTTGCACAATGATAGTACACACAGTCCTCCTATTACCCATCTGTCAACATGCAAAACATATGGTACCAGACAGCATGCAGTGCAGCTATAGTCAATCCATGCTGGCAACATTATACATGTGTGTGATGCATGTGCTGTGTCACTAGGTGAAGCCCCTTACCCTGGATACCACTGCACCCATGAACATGGTATTTCTGTGCACCTGTTCTGCACCCTGCCATGTACTGTGCACCACACCTCACATGTGTACAACCCATTGTGGAATGTGTATTACTGTGTTGGTTATGTCAGCTTTAGTGCTCACAGCCCCTATGTTTTCCAGCAACACATACCTGGGATGATATGTGGACAGATGTCATTTGGGAATGCCTGATGCCTGATTTACAGCTCTCAACATCAGCAGACCATGTATGACCAATCCAATACTTTTACACTAACAACCATCAAAGCATACCGTGGCTATGGGGGGTGTACACACCCTTCCTGATATGACACACCCATCTGTGATCTGCATTGGGACCACATCACTGCATATCTTAACAGTACATGTGCCCGATATGTGACGTGTCCTGTATTTTCACATGCAGTGTCTACGAAATGTGTTAGGTGTGTGGATGATGACCGCAATGCATACACTCCATGTGTCCATATGTGTGCTATGACAGTTTGATGCACCTCTTGTGTGTACTACAGCAGTCACTACTCCTGGTGGGGATATACCAGTGTGGGCCATCTGCAATTGCCAGTGTATGTTCAGTCTTCCCTACACATGTCCCCCTACTCTGCATGATTGCAAGGTCTACTCATTTGCACATCCCTTGGTGTTCACGCACTGTCATCACTATTGCTGTGGAGGTAGAGTTACATCTGCCACAGGTCCTGCACCTGACTACGTGCAGATACTGCCATTCTTAGCATCCTTAGGATCCCTGCTGCAGTACACTGGTGTGTCATGCTGACACTTGTCTCTCCTTCAGCCTTTTTGCAGATGCATGACAAGTAAGCCCTGCACATGTGTATACCCTTTGCAGTGTCCCATACACTGAACACCACATGTTACAGCCTAGTTCCAGCTGATAATGTGGACTACTGTAGTGCCTTATGCCATAGTGTATCTCTGCAGCAGTTGCCATTGTCCTACAGGTATATACATTGGTATTGCACTGTATATGGGTGTTGTTCCAAACATGTCCCTACTGTAGGCCATGTCTCTCATCATTATGTTACTTCCTGTGGACACATTCTGCAATGACAGGATGTTAGTTATCATGCAGGTGTCTGACATACCCTTCCAATACCCCATCATGGTCACCCCTGTGATGCTGTGCATTTCACAGCAACAATACATGCACATGTATAGCATGCATTCTGTGTAGGTGTGTTAGATGTGTGCATGGAATATACCATCACCATTACATGTCAGGTGTGTTGGCAAGCATCTACATAAGCCATACTCACTGGCTACAGGCTGCTGCCTTGGTGGTATCCTGGAAGGACCTACATAAGAGGGTGAGAGATGCAATGTCAGTGGCCACACCTGTGGCAGTGCTACAGGGTGGGTGCAGTATTACAATACATCAACCTCACGTTTCCACAATACTACCACATATGGGCATCTGTTTATCACTACTATGCAGCAACACAATATACCTATGAAATGTCAGTTATGCATGCTCTACCGGTACTGATGTGGATGTATACACAACAGTGGTCTACTGATGTGCCCTGTAACCTTACCTTGACAATCCTTGGCCAGTGTGTGGGTAGCACCCACCTCCACAAAGTTGTCCGGTGGTTGGTGGCTGGCCAGATGGGCAAGTGCCACAAGGCTGGTCAGGAGCTCCTCCATATGTGTCGGGGGATGGATGGCATGCCCCCCCCTGTGGCAAGGTGATCCCCCTGGACTCCAGCAGCACGCTGACGGGCATTGCGAAGCAGGTCAGTACAATGATGCCGCACCTGCTAATAACTGTGGTTGTGCAGTCCAACATCATTGACCCTGTGGACTAGGTCGCTCCACAGGGCAGTCCACTCCTGCTGGTCATGGGCAGCCCGGCCAAACAGCACAGGGTAGTGCTGAATTAAATACGTGATCAGCACTTTATTTTCTGCAGCTGAATATGTTGGCAGACATGCATGTTGCATCTTGGCTGAAAGCCATAAAGATAGAAACAGGTCTGAGCAACTCATACAGCAAGGTTACCACAGTTCTGAATACACAACTCCATCACCCCCACCATATCAGCGACAACAAACTGTACACACAACTCATTAGGTATGGCTGCAGCTTACCTACCAGTGGGACAGATATTGTATTGTACCACACTTTCTGTTATGTGTTTGTAGCCATGTTCCCTGTGTGGACACTATCATTGCTGGCCTGTTACAGACTATTCACCTGCATGCCATTGTCAGGGCCACTATGGTTCCATATATGCTTGTGGTATGGCTGCTTTGTGATTGCTGAACATCTGACATTCTGTGTTATTGGGGATATCTATGCATGCTGTTGGACATGTTCTAGGATTGTGTAGACTATTACTACCAACATATGTTCTATAACAGTGACACAGTAGCATGTATATGTATTATTGCCCAGCAGAACCAACTCTCCAAACCCATCTGCCCATGTTACGTGGTCACATCACATGTGTGTCCCACTCTGGGGCCTCCTCATGTACTGGTCCAACAATACCGTCAGGTGGAACCAACCCAGGGGATGTTGTCCCCCCCGGTGGTGCACACAGACATGTTCCTGTCCCCTGAGGTCAGGTCAAGGGTCTGTTCCATAACAGGCTCCACAGACACATGTGGGATGTGCTACATCACTCTGCGGCACCCAGTACACATTCACAGAGCCAACATGCTCCTCCTGCTCAGCCTCCAGGCAGCCACCTTCAGGATGTAGACTGCTGTTGTGAGTAGCAGTGGGTGGGAGGCTTGTTCCCATTGTGTCCATATTGGGCCCATGGGGCATCCACATCACAGACCGCACACACCATCCAGGGTGATTACCCACCACATGTGTCACATACCAGCCCTGTAGACTGTCCTCTATATCTACCAACCCTGACCACCTCCACAACTATTCCTACCATACTTCCCCATATTCCCATTCCATACTTCGCAGACGAGGGCAATGTGGTCCCAAAAAGGGGTTAACATGTGACATACCCATCCGTGTTGCACACACTGCCAGCTGTAGATATTTGTGCGTATTGCTATGTGTGTTGTTTCCTCACACATAGCATGCAGCACTGTGATAGTAATATAGGGGGACATGTGTTTACATGCATATATGTTTGTGTGTGTATTTGTATATATGTAGACATGTGCATATAGGTATACATCTATATATGTGTAGATATATATGATTACATATGTGCTCATATATATTTCTACACATAAGTATCTGTATATTTGTGGACATACGTGTAGCTATATATATATGTTTATATATTATATATGTGTACATATGTACACATATGCATACCTCTATGTGGGGTACATTCAGACATCAGGTGCACAATCTCACAACACCTTCCTGCACAGCTGCACTGTTCTGCCTTGCTACAAAACAGACAGGTGCCACATATGGACACAGCCTGACATTAGGGGGGTATATGTAGGACCAGATTGCAGGTAACCCTATTACACACCTATGGCATTCCTGCATGCTACATTAAAGATTAACCTGAGTATCCTGCAAGGGGTGGGCTGTGGATCCTATGTGTCCATCATAATGGCATTACTTTCACCACCAGCTATTGGCCACATAATATACATACTTCCCATTACACAACACACACTATGATGGCTTACATCTTGTCAGTCAGTGCTGATCTGCACAGTTGACAGCTATGGCCTACTACCCACAGGACAGACACTATTGTCCATAGCAGTTGTTCAGTTGAACATCATTACAACAACACCTGATGGCACATATAAATCATTCAACATCATCTATCCCATTATTATGGACCAAGTACTGCATTCAATTACATGCATATATACTTCACATACCTGTTGTGGGAATGATGTCTGTTCTGGATAGTTTGCTGGATGTACTTAAAGTTTTTTTTTCTGTGGCTTTGGCTTTCACTTCCACTTTCACTCACTCCCTCTCTCTCTCTCTCTCTCTCTCTCTCGGTCTCTCTCCAGTAAATGGATTGAACTGCTTTGTATAGATTGGAGCATGGAATTTGTAGGTGATGCACATGATCAGGTGATGGCCTCTGCACCAATCAGTGTTCTCCATTTGCTACCTGCATGCAGCTTGCTGTGTAGTACTTCCAATTACCACTGTCATGGCAACCGCCTACTATAAATCCCTACATCATGTGGGAGTGGTCCCTTCACATTTCCTGTGTGATGGACATCCTTCCTGTGTGTGGGCATCACTGTTGCACACAGCAGGTAGCAATACCTCTTAGGAGTGCCTGCACACTCAGGCCAGCTACATATTTATAGGAGGTTCCAAAACTACAGACAGAGTGTGAGTAGAGTTGTTGTATGCATTGTATAGCACTGGTGTTGCACGGTTTGTGTGTACATACTAGTTTAACTTGGAATGCAGTCTGTCTGCATAGCTCTCAACTGTGGGCCTATCTTCTTGATGACAAGAGGTGTGCCTATCATGTTTTGTCTGTCCATCACACAGGTCTTTTGTCAGATATTTCACTGGCAGTGTGTTTGTTGAATGCTATCAGTACATGGCTACATCCATTTCTGTTTCTAACTTCATATTCCTGACTAAGGGCATGTTTCAGACTATCCTGTAACACCAGTGACTTGCTTAGTGTATGATAGCAGGTTTTCACATATAGGCCTGTGTTCCAGCCTCTGTCCTCCACCTACATACCAGGCTTTGCACATATGACATGCTGTCAGGGGTTGTTGTGTAGTGGGCTGTGAGTATGTCATGCTGCCATTCCTGCCATCAGTCCACTGCTCTTGTGTCCCCCCACACATATGATGGGGTTGGGGCCATGTATGTGTGGGTTTACCTACACAATACTTATGTGCCCTTATGCACTCCAGAGGCCAGTGTATATAACAGTTGTATATGGCCCTGTATTATTGGGTCTGGTGGGGGATGCACCATAACTAACCTACGTTGTTACAACATGTGGGGGTATCAGGGGTAAGCTGCCTTAAGGTATCTGGATGTACATTACCATACAATCCACCTTGGGTAAATGCAGGCCTACTGCCTCCTGCCATACAGACTGTTCTGTTTGTCAGTGTGCTTGTGATGGTGTCAGTTATGCCTTGTTATGTGACAGTTACATCTCATTGTGTCAAGCTGAGGTCTTTACCCCTAGGGATTTTGTACAGAGTGTAGATAGAGGCTGCTGAACTATACCTCTGCATTACTTACTGTTGAGTGTTTGGTATCCTGTGGCCCAGTCTGTCTTTAATATTGTACTACTTGAAGGCCTCGGCCTGGACAGCAACATTTGTAAACCTTCCCAGACTACTGTATTAGTATAACTATTTCACAGTTGCATTACTCTGTTTATATGGATGTCAGTGTCTAAACAGCTATATGACATGGCATATACAACTGTAATAGTATACAAATAAAGCTTTCCCATGTATGCAAACCTGTGTGTGGTGTTATATCCTTTGACCTCTCTGTGGGTATATGTTGCAGGCAATGATTGTACTTTGTATGGGTGGCTCATACAGTGTCCAGTTGGCAAGGTGGTAACTGTAGGCATAGTAGTTGTTCCATATTGGGTGCACCTTCTACATATGTATCTTACTATACATATCTCTGCGTCTGTATGTGTAGTTACATATATATATATATATATATATATATATATATATATATATATCTGCATATATGTGTTTGTGTATATGTATCATAGGGATATTGATTGCTTCCACATTGTACATTCCCTATGGGAGCCAGACTGTACTGCACGATATGTTACTGATAAAAACCTGACATCATACAGGTGGGATGGAGTACTGTTAACATCTTGTGCCCATGTCATGTCAGATCCTGGTTATGGGATCTGCAACAGTTGGTAGTGTATTGCAAGGCAGACGTGTTTGGCTGTGGGGGGGGATACCTATTCGTACAAGACGTATGTTGTATGGGGCCTCTCAACCCCATTAACGGTGCATGTAGACATATATGTTTTTGTTATGCTCCCATTGTTATCTACAGATGTATGTCCATATATACCTATATATATATATATATATATATATATATATATATATATATATATATATATATATATATATATATATATATATATATATATATATATATATATATATATATATATATATATATATATATATATATATATATATATATATATATATATATATATATATATATATATATATATATATATATATATATACATATATATTATATATATATATATTATATATATATATATATATATATATATATATATATATATATATATACACATGTACATATTTCTATATATAGTTCTATATCTACATATATAGATATGTTATACCTATTTATATATATATATATATATATATATATATATATATATATATATATATACACACACACATATACATCTACATATTGAAATACTTTCCCTGTACTGTTGAATGACTGGACTGGATGATATGTTTGTGAAAACATCAGGGTTATGTATATCTGACATGGCTTAGTAGTAAATCACTTTGGTTATGGTGTGCATGGTCTTGGGCTCGAGTCTTGTAGTGGCTGTTTATTTTGTTGCTGGGCAGAACAAGGGCCGTTGGATACAGAGTGATTAAAGCACTTTTAAGCAGTTGTAAGTGGGTTTGCATGGGTGTGCGCGGTGGTAAGCAATGCTAACATCTGGTTACAGTTTCTTATACTCAGTTAGCTTTTCAATTGCTTAACCTGTGTTGGGATTACATACCCCCGCGCAAACAGGTTTAAACCCGCTTACTGCTGCTTAAAAGTGCTTACTCTCACTTACCCCCATGCTAATTTCTTTAAAAGAAAAGAAAAAAGGGTTGATAGGAAAGTGGTGAAAAAGGGGCACAAAGAGGGAAAGACTGTAGGGAAAATAGCTAGGGATGTGCAGGACAGATGTAGGGAAGTTCCATAGCTGCCCATTTCTTCTACAGCAACAGCTGTGCATATACACTGAATTTGGAGGTAGGTTTGGTCACACAAACCCCTGAGAGAGGGGTGAGGACAACAATAATATGTTGTGATGCCGATTAGACCAGATTACATGTGTCCAGTGGACATGTGTGGGAAATGGACAGTTATGTATGGGGCGAGAATTTTTTTTGGGAACAGATTGCCCCTTTTTTTTCTTTCAGGTGAGAGTGGGATGTTGGGGAGGGATAGTAGCTATATTTGGGGAATTAGGTTGGGTAGGTTAACAGACAAGACAAACAAGATGCATACAGAGGCAGTATATGACACATGTGGGGGGTAGACACTTTGATGGGGAGGGGTGTTGGGAAATTGGAAGACCATGAGCCCCCTAGTAGAAACAGTGAGAGTCATTACATACCAGTTGAGGTGGGTATGTAGTTTATTGTTGGAGATATGGTGGGGGGAGAGAAAGATGTCAGTTAACAACTAGTATATACATGTAGTCCACATTACTTTCCTAGTCAGTGCTGTTATCTGTACCTTACAAGTATTAGTACACTACCCTATAGCCTTAGTTTGGACAGTGATATGGCTGTCATCATCATTATTCATGAACTGTTTTTACCTGCGGTATACACCTTTTACCGGGTATACCTATGGAGGAAATATTTGTTAACACTAACTAACGGTTTCCACACATACTCACAGAGTCTGGGTTGATGTTGTGCACATAGCTGTCCATCTCTTTCTGCACAGATTCTGGCCATGTCTTGACCACATGCAGGTGTACCGGGACATATCTAGACTATAGCCCTCTTCAACCTTTAGTGACTTACCACACACATATACATGTTTTCTTACACAGTTATATTATGTAGCACAGTGTGGGTGACAGTGATCACTGATACTTTATTATTCAGAGCAACTGCAACACTCACAATTCCATTCAATACCGGGACTTCCGCGGTGGTGCAGTGGTAGCATTGTTGCCTCACAGCAAGAGGTTCTCCCGTTTGATTCTCGGTTGGAGTGCAGGGATTGCCTTCTGTGTGGAGTCTGCATGTCCTCTCTGCAGTTGGGTGGGCATTCGAAAGTCATGCGTAAATGGGCATGCCTTCATTGAAGGTTGAACATTGAGCTGGCACCTTGGTGTTCGTGAAAATCTACTGCCAATCATTAGTGGACCGGAGTTCTGCTGTGGCAACCCCTAAATGGGAAAAGCCAAAAGACAACAACAACCACTGTAAACAGTACCAGTACAGGGTATCAAGGTTTTTATTTCTCGGCACAGTATTCTTATCCGATGTACATGTGGGAGCAATGTTTGTTAGCACTACCTGAATGTTGCCACACAAAAAGTTCCAGATTACACATTAGTATTATGCACATACATCTCACTCTGTTACTGTACACACTCTGGTCACAGCTTGACAACATGGGGGTGTAGATAGGACATACTTGGCTTATTACTCTCATAACAGTTTCAGGAGTTTCTTGAGTGACAGGTTTGTTCTCATAGATGTGTGACAATCAGTTGTATTCCCTGTTTGCTGCCTAAACATCTGGGGTCATCTCACAGACTTCCCAATGGGACAGGGTGACAGGCAGCATATATAGGCCCATATACTGGACATTCTGGTCTTATCTGTACAGTTGTGGGGTATGATTCTGTATGCAGCCTACTTCCACTCCCAGGATTCAGACCATGGCTGTGTCTGCTACAACCTAAAGACTGTCCCTCAGAGTTGTGTGTGCTATATAGATATTGCTGTATATCTCCTATCTGCTTTCTGTCTTATAATTCTCCTGTGGTTTTGCATTCTGACCATGTATTACAGCACTCTTATACAGGATTTCCTAGACAGTTATATTTTGTAGGACAGTGTGGGTGACAGTGATGAGTACTACCTTATTATTCAGAGCAACTGCATCAGTCACAATGCCATACAATACCAAAGTAAACAGTACCAGTACACGGTATCATTCTTGTATTTCTGGGCACAGTGTTGGTATCTGACAGACCTGTGAGAGAAATGTTTGTTAGCACTACCTGAATGTTGCCACACACAGTACCAGATTTCACATTACTATTATTCATATATATCTTACTCTGTTACTGTACACACTCTGGCTACAGCTAGACAACATGGGGGTGTAAATGGAACATACGTGGCTTCTTACTCTCATAGGGTGTTGGGGAGTTGCTAGTGTGGCAGCTTTGTTCTCTTAGATGTGTGTCAATCAGTTGCATTTCCTGTTTGTTGCCTATATGTCTGGGATCATCCCACTGATTTCCCAGGTGGACAGGTTGACAGGCAACAGATATGGGCCACTTTACTGGACATTCTGTACAGTTGTGGGGTATGATTCTGTATGCAGACTACTACCACTGCCAGGATTCGAACCATGGCTGTGTGTGCTAAAAATACAACAGCTCACATCTCAGTTGCATGTGCTATTTGGGTTTTGTTGTCTGTCTTTTCCATGTTTTCTGTCTATGTGTCTCTCAGTTGCACTAAATGGCCTCTGGGGATTACACCAGTCATATACAGGCATTCCTACACATTCTATTTATGGTGCACAGTGTGGGTAAAAGTGCTTAATACAACAGTACTATTACCTGATTGCAAATCTACATTACCATATGATACTAGAGTATACACATGCAGTCCAGCAGTTGGACCTTTATTGTCAGGCTATTACACTTTTATTTACATACAAACTATATGAGACTTTTCCTGGCATATTCTCCGGTGTATTTGGTATGTACCTCTCAAGACACCTGCAACAACTGGAAATACTTCACTAAAAGAATCACAGACCTAAGCAGATGCCCTATGCTGACTCTCTTAAAAAACTCCAGCTATTCTCTGTCGCATATCATCTACTCAGAGGCGATCTCTGCTTAACATACATGGCCATGTCAAACCCAGAGCTGTTGGATATGCTACACTTAAAGAAATCCCAATTTCTCAGAGCCACATGCTCCAGGGATCTAAACTTTGTAATCGCAATAAACAAAACATGCTGGAGGGATAGGTTCCTGACCCAGAGACTCTCCAGACTCTGGAATAGACTGCCCATACATGTCAAGCAGAGCGCCTCTTTGGCCCTCTTCAAAAGGAACCTTGACAATTGGATGGGAGAAAGGAAAATCACCCTGGGGATCACGTCAGTCACCCTGCTAGACAGGGGTCCAGGAAGTAAATAGTGTGGGAAGAAATAGTCAGGGAATTGTTATGGCTAGGCTTGTATAGGCCCTAGGGCTGATAGCCTAGTACCAACCTATGAACCTATGAACATATGTGTATGCAGCACTTGCCTTAATCAATACAGGTTATATACAGGCAATTAATTTACTAATACTTTTAGATTTATTTCCTATGACAGCACATGCAAGAGTATTACTGACCTGCCTCACATTGCAACCTCTCCAGGCGACTTCCATCGGCCTCCTGGTTCATGGCCTGCTCACTTGCAGCTGTGGACAACATAAGAGGAATATTTAGCCATACCTATCCATGATATACATGAGCTAGCAATTATTACACATATAGTGGAGTGATACTTCCACACAGCTGGGATAGCCCCTGCCATTCTAGCCTCTTGGATCCACTGCTCCAAGAGGTCCCTCTTATGCCACTTCAGGTTGGCATAGTGATGCCTGACCTGCTCACCAGTTCAGGGTATGCCAGTGGCACTGATGAGGTCATGGGGGAGATGGTCCCAGGCTTCCGTCTTATATTGGGAACCCTGGTACTGGCTCTGCAGCAGTCTCTGCTCATGGTCTTTGATAAGAAGTCCTGCCAAAACACTGGACTCCTGGATGCACCAGCGCTGTGCCTGGAAGCGCACACCTTCTCCCCTTACTGCCATTGTGCCTGCAAGGGGAAGCTACAACCAGTTATGAGATGTATTCCTGCATGTTTGGTTTAAGTAAGGCCAATTTCCCACACTTTTCCATGATTGGCCAGTTTTGAAAAGGCTAGGCTATGGGCAAACCTGCTTACCTAAGGTTTGCATTGTTTAAAGGGGTATACCGCTGGGCACATTGAGTTAGCTGGCCTACGCATTGCTTACGCCTCCTAAGCTGGCCTGTGCAATGCTTAGCATTGCTTACATTAGACTTTGCATTCTATTTTCTTTTTGGCATTGATTTATTATTCATTACATCTTATATATATGCCTGGTATCCATGATTCATGTGTACGTACACTGTATGGGGTCCTTGTGTTTTATTGGGGACTTCAACACTCTGTTACAATTACACCTCACATCTGGGCTTATTGCTGTACTCCAGTTCACATATTTATGTTATGCAGTGGGTTATGGAACATATGACTGTATACTGATTCCTTTCACAGGTTCTGTTTGATTTTACTATAGTGAGGACTTGTTTGGTGATACCTCATTCTTCTCTACTGCTGTGATGGCTTGGTGGTTAACTACTGTGACTACAGTGTATAGAGTCCTGGGTTCAAAACCTGCAAGGCTGTTTATTTTGTTGATGGGCAGAACAAGGGCCATTGGATACAGAGTGATTAAGGCACTTTTGAGCAGTTGTACATGAGGGTAAGCACTGCTAACCTCTGGTTAAATATGCTTACAGAGAGTTAGCTTCACTCTGCCTTTCTTCCACCTTAACCACTATTCAAACTCCCCCTCCACCTGTACCCCCCTCTAATTCTCCCTCTCTCCATCCTTCTCTATTTTCACTAAAACCTATACCCACTGCCACCATAAAGAAACTCCTTCAGAAACTGAAGCCATGTACTAATGCCCCTGACAACATTCCCTCCTACTTCCTACGTATAGCAGCAGATGCAATTGCTTATCCTATTAGCATCATAATCAATCGTTCCATCCATGAATGCATTGTACCCCAATTGTGGAAGCAAGCATTCATAATTACCCTACATAAAGGAGGCAACAATTGCAACATTAGTAACTTTCGTCCCATTGCTATTCTGTCCCCATTTCTAAACTTCTAGAAAATGTATACACCTTCAACTTCTGCCACATCTCTTAGATAACAACCTGCTAACCCCTACACAACACGGATTCAGGCCAAATCATAGCACTATGACAGCCCTGTTGTCCTTTCTTGAGACTGTTAACACAGCACGTGATTCGGTCACATTGTCTCTACCTTACTACTTGACCTCTCCAAAGCCTTCGACACCATTTCACATAACTTGCTCATAACCAAACTGTCAATACTTAACCTCTCCTCTACCATAAACCGGTCCTCCAGCTATCTATCAGATAGATACCAAGCTGTAATATGGAAAAAGCCACTTCCCCATTCTTAGTACCCTTACTGGAGTTCCTCAAGGTTCTATTCTTGGTCCCTCCTCTTTAATATATTTATCAATGATTATCACAAATCTATCCCATTTGCAAACATCATCAATATGCAGATGATTCAGCCATCATCTGCTCTGTCACCTCTCTCTGCTCCAAAACTTACTCAGGAAGCTTTTCAATCACTGAACATTGGATGAAATCAAATCACTTAGCACTCAATGCCTCCAAAACAAAACTTATGGTATTCACCCCCTCAAAATCCACTTCCTTCAACATGAACTCATTCTCAATTACCAGCCAAAATAACTCACCCCTTGAACTAGTGTCTGAAACTAAGCTACTTGGTGTACAGATTGACAATTGGCTCAGTTACAACTCCCATCTTCAACTAAATATTAAAAAATCCCATCAAAAACTAGGTATGTTATACCGTCAGAATCAATATCTTACAAGCTCTTCTAAAATCACACTTGCTTCCTCTTTTCTCATCCCCTCCCTTCTCTATGGGGCTCCATTATTGACCAATCTTCAGACTTCTAAAAAACAGCTTTCCTACTGCTATAACAAAATTGCAAAATTTGCCAACAGACATAGGTCCACTACTCAACACTGCTACTCTCTCCATAAACTAAACTGGCTCAATTACCTAATCAACTCATATATATACAGCTGACTTTCAGCCACACTCTCATTAGCCCCCCTCTCTCTCCCCTCCCTGTCTTCCACCCTCAAAATGCACCTACCTAACAGAGTCTTAAGGTCTAACAATCAAACCTACTACAAGTACATAAACCATCTCATCCCTCAGGTAAACACCTATTATCTTTAATCTTGCTCGTCTCTGGAACTCACTTCCACCATCCATTCGTACCACCACTAACCAGTACATGTTCAAAAAATCTCTTCATACATATCTAAGATCCCAATGGGATTGTTCTTGTCCCTCCCCTCATAATTCTATGTTATCCCATTTTTCTTCCCATATATGATACATAACTCTTCCTATCTGCTTATGTTCCCTCAGAATACCTACCCTGTAATGCAAGTCTATGTTTTCTTCTGAACAACTTCTTTGAAAGCATAAAACATTACTCTTTTAACCTATTCCCCTGACATCTAATCCACATCAGATTAGATTGTTTTGAATGCTTCTTGAAGTTTTGAGCCTAAATGTGTTAAATGTTTTATATTTTACTCTGTATAAGTATTATTGTAATTTTTGCATGTACCTGTTTTTGTCTGTATTGGAGCTTTTCTCCCCAGGACTCCATTGAAAACGGGTTCTTTTGGCCCAATGGACTATCCTGGTAAACCAACTGCAAATAAATAAATAAATAAATAAATTGCTTAACTTGTGTGCGCATTGCTTACCCCTGTACAAATGGGCTTAAACTCACTTCCTAGTGCTTAAATATGCTTACTACTGCTTATTAGTGCTTACACTTGCTTACTAGTGCTTACTCCTGCTTACAATTGCACTAATTTAGACAGTGATATCTAATGGTTCTTGGGAAGGTGGGGGATTTGGAAGCTGTATGGAGTTGTCATTCATTACAGATTTTACCTTCCATTTGTATCCATGATTCCTGTGTACATCTGTATGGGGCACACGTGCATATCTGGGGACTTTGCAACATTATGACACTGACACCTCACATGTGCATTTAATGCAGTACTCCAGTTCACAATTATATGTTATTTAGTAGGTTATACAGCAAAATAATGTTCATAAACTGATTTCACATGGAAAATGGAATGTGCTGCAGTGGGACTCGAATGGGGAATGCCTGCTCGTAAGGTGAATGCTCTGCCCACTGCACTATTGCTACGCTGCTTCATTTGCATATTTCTTCCTTGTTATCCTCTTCAGCCATTTAAGCTGCAGTAACCATAGCTAAGCGATGGGCACACACGCACACCTAAGGTTAGCATTAATCTGTTTCTTAATTAAAAAAAAGGGTTTGTTCATTTTGTTTGTATTTATTATTGCTGTTGTACACATTGGGGAATATTGCTGGAGATATGTGGACACCTATGAGTGGTCTCGCTCATTTCTTTGGCCTTTCTGCTGTTCTTCATTGCGGGGGCGTGTATATTCTCAGAGCCCTGCTCTTAGACACTCCCCCTGCACTCTTGCATGCTCCATGTAAGATTAGGAGCTCAGGCAGCGTGCCTTCATTAATATGCATGGCACGCTGCCATCCTGCTCCTAAACGGCTGCTTCCATGCAGGACTAAGCTAGTCCTGCATGGAAGTTTAGCAGATCTGTGGGATTGTCTCTTTCACTGGTTCATGTTTCATTGTAGGGCTGCCAAGGTAAGTGTGGCTCCCAGAGTATGTATGGTTCTTTTCCTTGTGGACTATGGTTGCTAGTGCAGTTGTTTATTCACTAGTCTATGGAAATTAGACAGTGAAGTCCTGGGATTTTGTATCTTCTCAGATTCCTTTTGAACTTGTTTGCATTTAGTTGCTGCATTACTGCTGTGCACTACATTCAACCACTGGACAGTGTGCAGTTGTTTTTACATTATACTGGTGATAATACATTATAGTATATTAATCTCTGTGAACATGTTCACCTTTGGAATCCTTTATGAACCATAGCTACACTCACAGTTATTTTTTTAATTGTACTGTTGCAGTAAAATCAGCTTTTGAATCTGTGTCGTCTGTCTGCTTCCCTGACTTGGAATAATAATATTTGGCTAATGTTGCGGCTTGCTTCTAGGAACTTTTGTATTTTGAAGAACTTTCTGATATTTAGCTAAAGATCTGTGTGCCATGCAAACTTTTCTTTTTCACTGACTTTTCAGATGGATACATGTTTTGGATGGTTGTACACTGACATATTATTTCAAACTCTCTACAACAAATATTGGGTTTATATTTGTATCAGTAATAATTGGAGCATATCTGCTGTAAATAATGCTGCTATTTTTGTAATAATTTTATTTTATTCATTATCCCCGTCCATTTTGCTGCCCTTTGGTTTATACTTCTGTAAAAGTGCTTAGACTTAAGTATTAAAACAATGTTGATGTTACAGCTGAATATGCTGAAAATTCACTGAAGTCCTATAGTCTACTCAGACCTTTTTGGACAGAAAAATGACACTGAAGACTCCATATGGTATTGCTACATTAATGTAGCACAGTGAAATATATAAAGATCTGTGTTCAGAATCTATATTATTATAAATCAAATATTTTTTGTACTAAAATTACAGCTCTGCAGGAAACTTCCAACATTATTTTTCAATGATGTTTTCAGATCTGCATCACAAAGGAAGAAGCAGTGTGCCCCTCTTCCAATACTAGCTTGAAAGTATAACTCAGTCTGTCCTTGAACAAATGTTTTTTGTCTTTGTTATGAAAATGAAAAATTAGATTGTCAGTCGCATAGTCCAATCTAAGGGAACTATTACTAAAAGGTCATGAGTCATCTCCCTGTAATTTTTATAGCAATTAAGCCATTTACTCTAGTCATCAAAGTAACAATTTTTAAATCATCTCATAATAGCAAGTTCAAACACATTATTAAGATTTTACTTTCTTCCAGATACTACACAACTTTCATTTTCTATTTTTATTCACTTATTAGAGATTAGAGGCATGTAAACCCAAATTAGATGTTGCACTCTATTTACTAAGGTAATAGTCTGTCATGTCCTGATAAATTACTGACAGATATTATCATAAAGTGAATCATTGTGGAAGAAGTTCAAATAATTTAAAGCCAAACAAACTAAATCGAATGTATTAACTAGGAAATGCATATGAAAATTATCATAATATGAGATGATGCAGAAGCCAAGATATGCCAAATGACTACAGAGATCTAGTACTGTGAGACATTTCATTGCGCTATATAAATGTTTTCTTTGTAGAATTTTTATTTTCATGATTTCAAATGAATTCCACACAGTTTTATTATAAAATATCCTTCTGTTTATACAACTTTCATATGAAAATATTTCTTTGTTCATTAAGAAGTGGAGGAGTTCTATTTGCCTGTTGAGTATTTTTTGTAACACACCTGATTTTTCTACATACACACATATAGTATTTACCTTTTTATTTCCACTGCTTTTAAATTACTTCTAATTATAAACTACAGGAAAGGTGCAAGAAAGTCAAGTAGATTTCAGTCTTTCAGATTTCTCAGCTGAGGAATAATTAATTTCATTTGTTCTTTATAATATGCAAATCCGTTTGTTCTTCTATTGTTCATACTTAAGACGTTCACATTCAGTCTCCATGCAAAACAACCCACCTTGTACTGGTAAGTGGGAGTATATTTGAAAATAGGTGGCATTTAGTTATGATGTTATCTTACTTAAACTCCACATCCAACTCCTTATGAAAACATTTACAATTAACAATAATTATTTTAATAGGGGAGGGTGGTTGCCATGATGACATCTTACTTTAAATTCAAAATAACTCTGACTCTCATTTGTTCTAGGAATATCAAATTTGATTTTGACATCCATGAAACTTTTTAATTATTCTGTATTGTGCACATTATACTTAGTTAAAGAAGATTTAATTGTTCTTTTTCTTCCCTTATGAGGTAAGACCAAGCTTGATTTTGCAGGTAAGCCTCTTTAACATATTGATGAAGATCTATAGACAGTTACCTCACAGTGCTGTACAAAATCACATAGATGGTAGAAATACACAGGAGGAGGCAGTTCAGAGACACAAGTGGCATGGCTGCCCTAGGATAAAAAATACAGGGGCATGCAGCATCTGCAAAGTGATATGGAATGATGTTCCTAATGTGAATGAAGCACAATGATTGTGCCAAAGCTGACGTCTAAGATGGCAGACTGATTCAGAGACATATTAAAAAGGTGCACTACACCATTGTGTAGATCAGTTCTGAACACTGAGGATTTATGATACACAGGCAATCACAAATCTTGTGACAGTGACATTTATAGCCAAACACATGTTAGAGGATACTGTAAAACAGTGTTGTCCAACCCTTGTCATCATCAGGTGTCTGCCCTCTGTCAGTCTGTGTCTATCCACTGTTGTCCTCACCTTTTATGCCTGTACCACCCCTGTTTGTGTTTTTGATTTATGATTGTTTTACTGCCCCTGATACTTTCACTTTCCCCTTTATCTCTCCATCAGCAATTCTAACTTTCTACCCCAGCTACCCTTCATCTTAATATATTTCAATTGGGGGAATTTCCCAAGTAAAAGAATTATGTCCATCACCCCCACCAGCTGTCATTCCTTATGGTTATCATTGTGTATTTTTCTTTGTCTTTATCTTCCCCCTTTCCTCCATATCTATTTGATAAACTAGGCTGTCACATTTCTATGATAGCCTTCCTTGGACTGTCTACAATTGCTGTTGTGGTAATGATGTGGTGTTTTGTTGTGCATGTGAACACATGTAGCTTCAAGGCATACTTGCCTGCATTTCTTATGATGCTTGACATTCTGGTCATGTACTCTTTTCTGGCATGATTCCAGCACTGTACCTTCCTAATTCTCCATATAATGTTGCTCATCTTTTTTACTCTGCGGTCCTTTTCCCAGACTACCTGCAATATAAAACCTGCAACATATCTAAGCAGCTGCAGGCTGAGCAGCCAAGTGCTCTGGATTATGCAGAACACTCCGCTTTTAAAAGATCTCTTAGGTGCTTTTTCGCTGTTCCACACTGAAGAGCGATGGCTCTGCTTTGCATTTTGTTATTGGCTCATATACCGCAAATAGTTGGCTTTGAGGTATATGAGCCAATCAAAAAATAAATTCTAGGCAAAGCACGCCAATGATATAAGAAAGAAATTGGCCAATCACTACAGGACTTTCCCTTAACACAGCTGATAGCAACATCACAATGGGGTTTCGAGCCATTGTGAAGCCTTGAAATATGGTTATTGTAAAACACTTATTCTTCCATTTACTTTTGGAACACATTTATTCTGCTGGAGGAGTTTTCCTTCTACAGCTGCTGCAAGCATTATTTGTGAAGGAGTGAGGAGGACCAGAGCGTAGTTAGGAATTTGGGATGGTGACACTTCTGCTGGGCTGGTGGAGTTTGCCTGCCTTTGTTTTGTTTTTTTGTACCACAGTTAGTGGCTTTTACAGCTGCCTTGCCTACCTCTTTTTCCTGGTGAGTTGGTGCAGGTTATAATGGGTAAGGAATGGTAGACACCACTTTCATACTTTGTCTTACTGGAAGGAAATGAAATACAGGTTTTTGCAAAGTCTGTTCTACTATTTTGAATTTGATTATGGTCATTAATGCAAGCCTGGAGATTTATGCTAGTTATTGTTAAGATAATGTATATTGATGCAAAACCTGTTTGTTGTGTTAACTTTTATAGGATTTGTGGTGCAGTGTTGTAAAGGTCATGTAATGTAGGGTGAGGCAAAAATCTTCTTCGTTGATGAATCATTGAGGGTTGCAGTATGTCAGTAATGCCTGACATTAGAGGTTCATGCTTTGCTGTTAATTAGCAAAATGTAGATCTTTGCAAAGCATATTCTGTTATTTACTTTCATTGCAGTCAGTTATGCCAGATGAGAGGTTCATGCTGTGTGGATAAGTGATATGAAACCTCTTGGCTGTTTTTATTAACTTTTAAACAACTTTAGTGCAGTGTGTCAGAAGAGGTTCCTATTCTAAATGTAGGGTTATGCAAAACATTTTGTATTACTTTTGTAATTATGGTAATGTCTGTTTAGAGATTAAAATGTTCAGACAATGTAGTCTGATGGAAAAACTTGTTGCTCTTTTAAATTTTTCAGGGAAAAATGCAGTTTCTCAGTAATGCCTACCTACAGAAGTTCATACTTACATACAGGCAATGTAAGTTGGTACACGTCTGCTCATTTTAAAAGGGTAGTGGTGTTGTAATGCCAAACTGTAATTTCATGTTATCATTGTTCAGAGAATATATACTGATACCTGTGCTATTATCTTTTTAAATGAATCAAACTGTGGTCTTGCAGTTTCATTTTACATTAAATGTAGGTTGATGCAAACCCCTGTTCAATTTATGCTTTTGAAACAATTACAGTAATAAATTGCTGTTGCATTTTGATTTGAGTTTACTGTTCTGTTTCTAAACCTGTTCTTTTGTTACATTTCATAATGCGGCATTTTCTGCACTTAACACTGAGGTCATCAATATTGTTATTTGTGGTTGTGGACTTGTGTAATTAGATGTGCTGTGGTACAATATTGCAGGTATTTTGGTAAACAGACTGACTGCTTTAGTGATGCAGAATTTCATTTTAGTTGATATACAGAGTAGCAGTTTTTTTTCTTATTACATAGGCAAAGAAGGTTGAAGTTTTAGGGGTGCTATGCAGTATGCAGAACATTTTGTGATATATTCTTGATCAGTTATATACAGCAGCATACAATAAGGAGTGTGCATCTAAAGTACATTAAATACATATGTCCATAGATATATTGCAATGTACAGATGTGGAATTGTTTGCAGTGTGAAAGATACAGCAGGATATTGTTTAGCAAACATTTAGAGCAATGCAATATTGTCAGAAATGATATTTATGGGCAGTTCCACTTTGATTCTGTATAGTAGCAGTTTTAATTTTAGTTTGATACTCCATAGTAGTTCTGTTTTGTATTTGGTTATTTATGATATTGTAGAGTATAAGCAAGTTTGATTTAAATTACAATTTGTGTATTTTTATAGAATTTTTAGAAATGTATAGTGTTCATTTTTGGCTATGTACTTGAACTTCATGCTTTTGTTTGAATGTCTGCTTCAACCAGGCACCATGGAAATGGTACATTTTTGAGCAGTGCAAAAATAGGGTGTTCCACATTTTGGCTGTCACACATTGTTAGGCTATGTGTTCCACATTGGCCTCTTAAGAGGTTGAGAGTTATGGCTACAGGTCATGTTGTGGTATGGGACACTTGTTATTTAGTGCCACACAGTCATGCAGTGCTTGTCTGTAAACTGCAGCCATTATTTGTTTAAATATATTTGTAACTGTTCTGTTCCATAACTAAATAAAACTGAAATAATTAAATTATTGACATTAGGAGATATTCATTTCTATGTATGCATTTATTTATTTATTTTTTACTTAGTGGCTAACTTTGGGACAAAGATAACATTTTCTTGTAAGTTGCTATTTTGCACATATTTTTATTCCTATACACTACAGTTCAGAATTTAAGGATATCTTGAAAATAAATACATAAATCATTATTTAGTACAGAACCTACAGAACCTGTTAGCAGTCCTGTTAAAAAATCCTACTCCTCCCTAGATAACTATTTTCATGTTACCACTAAGATGTATAATATAATCAACTTGAAATTGCAATTACTAACACTGAGATTAATTAAACTCCATGTTGGAATAGTGTTATTTTGACATGGAGTGGACCGTGTCCCTGGAAGCACAGCCATAGCTGTAGTGCGCCTTGCATTTTCAAGAAGGCATGCTACTGTTACATATATCCAGACACGAACACCACTGACTGCAAGGGGGTGTGTTTAGATAGTGCATCCACATCTAACATGCCCCCTGCACTCAGAAAGTGCCATACAACACTTTTGAAAAAGCATTTCAGTGTCTGCGGACACTGAAATGAAATAAATTGAGTATTTCAGTATCTGTGGACACTGAAATAGATAGAAGAGCACCCCTGCATTGTAAAAGTGCCGTACGGCCATAGCCGTCAACTGTACAGGTTTTTGCAGAATGCCCAAATGCCTGCCTCACATACTTCTCAACCTTCTAGAGCAAGAAAGCTGTACAAAGCCATAAATAATGGGGGTGATAAAAGCAGAAAAATAGGGACACATTTTAAATATTGTGCTGACAAACCTGGAAAGCTGATAGAATAAAAGGTTTGCATTAGCATGGATTTCCTTAAGGGTATGAAGTCCACACCCCAAATGTCTGTCAGTATGTTCTGATTTAAACCCAGAGTGATATGCCGATGATTTGCTAGCAAACTACAGCCACACTTCCTAAGTTTGTAAGAGCAGTAATTAAAATCTGTCCCTATGTGTCCCTTTACAATTTCCCGTACAGTGACTGACAAGTAGTACAGATACAGGTAAATAAAGTTGGTTTATGAATTTTTTTCCATTCTAAGGTATGTTTAAGCATAGCTGAGCAGGTTTGCATGTTATGGCCCTCTGCTCAGCATTGCTTAAACATCCCATAGGAGATAAATGAAAATATACAGCTGAAATCCTTATGCTGCAATAGCATAGTGTTAGAGTCTTGGCTTTGCATACAGGCATTCATAGTTCGAGTACCATGACAGGCATTTTATTTTTACATGGGAAAGTGGTGTTAAAATTATTATTTTAATTTTAAATTATGTAGTAATTGATATTCATCAACTAGGGTAGTGCAGCTGGTCTAAAATGTAATTGTGAGTGCATATAACGTGAAATCACCCATGTATACACAAGTGTCCCTTACAGTGTAGTCACACCCCATGGTAATATAATGAAAGCATATAGATGGATGTCATGTAAAGTAAATCATATACACGTACTAATCTGTCAGTAATGATTAATTAAGTCATTATCCAGATATTTTTTAAAATGTAAAGTGAGCAATGGGTAGCAGTGCTCAGCTATGCTTAGTCAGTGTAAGCATTGCTTAAATGTGAATGCTAAGCAGCAGTCAGCTCAGCTAAAGGATATGTGCACTGTTACGCAATGCTCAGTAATTACCCCTTTAAGCACTGTTCAACCCAGCTTAGCGGGTTTGCTCATTGCTAAGCTGTGCTCAGCATTTTTTAATTGGTCCAATGATGGCAAAGGGTGGGAATATGGCCTTATTTAAACCATGCAGGTAGAAATACAGCCATAACCTGTTTAGTTTGATCTCTGCAGGAACGTCTGGCATTGGAGAGGAACCGCACTTTTGGGCACAGTGCTGGAGTATCCTCGAGTCCAGGGTCATGGCTGAACTCTTCGTAGAACACCATGATGACAGACTGCTCCAGGGCCAGTACCACGGTTCTCAGTACAAGGAGGAGGCTTGGGACCATCTGGCACATGACCTTACCATGCCACTGGAATCCCTCAAACTGGTGAGCAGGTACAGCATTATTATGCCGACCTAAAGCATAGGAAGGGGGAGCTCTTAGCCCAATGAATCCATGATGCTCAAGACTGGCATGCTCTAGCAGTTTGTAAGTATCCCAGATAGAGCTGTACCAAATTCTAGCCTGAGTATGTGATAGACAGGTGTGCAAAATGTTTGTTTCTCACCCCTACAGCTGCAGAAGAGAGGGCTATGAACATCGAGGCCCACGCTGAAAGACTGATAAGGATGCGCTGACAGGCTGGTGAGTACAGATCTATCTTGCAGTATATAGTGTCATAAAGTAGAAGGAGTACATTGTTTACTGCCAGTAGGTAGACTGTGTACTGTGTCTAATGAATAAAACACATTTGTCACACTAATACTTATCCACAGGATGCCCATTAATAAAAATGTCATTTCACTGTAATAAAAATATACAACAAACTGTTGTATCTACTCTGGTATGTTGTTGAAGAAATTGAATGTGTACAGATTCTTTACAGCAAATATGGCATTGACAGCATGAAATAACTGAGGCTGTTGTTGGAAACAGCTAGCATGCATTGCAGTCTTGTGTTAACCTTTGCTTTCCAGATTGTATTATTTCAAAGGAGTAATACACAGTACAATAAATATCTGCCATGCATGAATTTCAGGATTACAAGGTCAGACTGTCCAACCCAGAGATTATTAGTCAGAAATCAGTCAAACAAAAAGCAGCAGTTCCCAAGTAGCTCAGTGTGATGGAAAACAGCATTGATGTTCATTTTAGCACACCCAGACATGGTTCAAATACAGGAAGTAGTACTGAGATGTCTGCAGATATGCATAATAGAAACCCTGAATAGTTGTAGAAAGAGTCAGAAAGTATTAACAGATGTTTTCCACACTGGTCTCGCAGGTAAAGAAATGTGTGTAGTAGCTGTATAAAGAGTATACTAATACACCTGAATATGTGTAGAAACAATCAGAAAGTGGTAACAGATATTTTCTCCACAGCTCTTACAGGTAAAGAAATGTGTATAGTAGCTGCATGAAGGGTATACTAATACACCTGAATATTTGTAGAAACATTCAAGTGTTAACAGATATTACCCCCATACATCTTACAGGTAAAGAAATGTGTGTAGCAGCTGTATGAAGGGTATACTAATACACTGTGTACAACTGTTCCACTGTCCAACCCCATATGCCTGCAAATGTTAGCAGGATAGGGACGTACACCACGCCCTCTTCCCGATACATGTCTCTCAAGTGTCACGCTGTCACAGCTAGTGGTCACTGCTGCCAATCACTTTGTACACAGATAGGAATCCAGGTGAGCTATGCTAGTAGCAGACTCACACAAGATCATTGCAGGGTACCCCTTCTTTGTCAAGTATGTAACCCTGACATGTACATGTCCCCTCCAGTAAAGTAGCCACAGTGTACCCAGTCTGCCCAATACCATTACAGGTTGACAGCCTAACAGGTATGTATGTGCCACAGAAGCTATGGGCTATAGGTAGATGTAAAGTGAGGGCAGACCTGTAGAGTATTTAGCAGTATGTTGTGAAAAATAGAAGCCGATACAGTTGTTAATGGATTTTTTATTCTCTCCCCCACCTGAAATCTGCATCAATAATTATTATTCATATACTACGAGTATGTTGTTCACAAAACCTATTGTTGGGACATGTGTTCTATTATTGTTCATATATTTCATTGGTTGCATATTAACATACCTTGTTCAAATAACATTATTGGTGGCCTGTTGTCATCAATGTAACTTGCATGCTGTTAAAATGCTTACTGTTCTTCCAGTTATGCATGTGTTCTGTTTGCTATGCAACTGTTTCAGATCTGTTAGTTTGGGTTAATGGGAACACCCATGCATGCTGTTATAACTAATTTTTAAATGTGTTGTTCATGACTAACCAATATATCTGGGAAAACCACAACACCATAGCATGTTTGGGAAGGCAGATCCCAGTGGAGATGCCTGTCCCACCCCATCTGGCCATGGCACCGGGCCCCAACATGTATGGGACCCAATCCAGAACATCTTTCTCTGCTGGTCCTGCACCACCTTTGAGTGGAACCACCTCAGGGGATGGGGCCCATCCTCCCAGGCATGGGCATGGAGAGGAGCCTGTAACCCGCTGACAGTTCCAGGGTATGGTGTGCAGCATCTTCTCCTCTGAGTTGGGTAGGCAGCTGCACCAGATGCAGGGCCACCTGGTGCAACTCGAGGGGCAGGCTGCCCCTCTTGTCCATCCCCCAGAACAGCCACCTTCAGGTACGTGAAGGTGCAGTGGTGAATGCCCATGGGTAGGGACCTCAGTCTCACTGTATCCGTTTGGGGCCTCATGGGCCTCTGATTCCCAATCACTCTCCCTTTCCAAGGTGTTTACCCCCCTCATGCCTCTGTCTGCTGTCATGTGTGTCTTGTTTGTTTGCAAATGCTACCTATCCTACCCAATCTACCTCCCCAAACATTCCTACAGCCCTTCCCCAAAATCCCACTCTCACCTAAAAAAAGGGCATCTGTCCCACAAAAAAAATTGCCCAATACATGTTTTTATATTTTTCCCCCATGTACAGTGCAATGAATCAATCTACCCACCAATTATTCTCCAAATGCCTGTTGCCAACACTCCTCCCTGTGGGGTGTGAGGCTATAAATTCAAAATTCTACACATTATTCACAGTTGTTGCTGCAGAAAATGTAGAGCTATGGTCCTTTCCTACACCTGTCCTGTACATCCCTAGCTGGTTTTCCTAATGTTTTACCCCCTGCTTGCCCCCATTTCACCACTTTCCTATTACCCTTTTTTCTTTTCTTTAATTAAAATTATCACAGGTGTAAGTGGGAGTAAGTGGTGCTAAGTGAAGCTAAGAGGGCTTAACCGTCTGTTAGCATTGCTTAGCTCTGCACAAAACAGTGCAAACCCAAATACCTTAATCACTCTATCTCCATCAGCCCCTGTTATGCCCAGCAACAAAATAAACAGCCCTACCAACTTTGAAACCCAGGATGCTGTGCACTACAGTCATAGCAATGTACCACTATACCATCTGAGCTGTAAAAATCTGTAATGCTTTTGCAAACTTATCATGCATTCTGTCATTTAACATTAATGAAAAAAGTCATCACTCCCAAGTCTTAAACCCAGGCCTATGTGTACTACAATCACAGCAACTTACCTCTACACCATCTGCACTATAGGAATTTGTAATGTTTTTACAAACATATCATGTACTACAGTCATTTCACATAAGGGAAGAATATATATCTGTAAAATTCTTATATGCATATATACGTATATATAAATACAAATATATATATCTATATATCTACATATATATATATATATATATATATATATATATATATATATATATATATATATATGGGTTCACTTCAAAATCTCGAAAGCTCAAAATCCTGAATCTCAAAATCCTGAACTCAAAATCCTGAAAGCTCAAAATACTGAAAACTCATAATACTGAATCTTATAATACTGAAAAACATACAGGACACCAACACTGATGTGTGATTGTGCGGACGTTCGGGTCAGGGCGCAGGTCAGGTAAGTGTGCGATTGTGACAGACGTTAGGGTTAGGGGCGGGTTAAGTGAGTTAGGGTTATGGTGCCGGTGAGATGAGTGTGTGATAGTGACAGAATTTGGGGTTAGGGGCGGGTTAAGTGAGTTAGGGTTAGGGCACATGTGAGGTGAGTCTGCGATAGTGACGGACCTTAGGGTTAGAGTCTGGGTTAAGGTAAGTGGATAGATAGTGTATGTGCAGTGTAGTGTAGCTGTAATACAGTCAGTGTTGATGTCCTGTATGTTTTTCGGTATTATGAGATTCAGTATTATGAGTTTTCAGTATTTTGAGCTTTCAAGATTTTGAGTTCGGGATTTTGAGATTCAGGATTTTGAGCTTTTGAGATTTTGAAGTGAATCCATATATATGTATGTGTGTGTGTATGTGTGTGTGTGTGTGTGTGTGTGTGTGTGTGTGTGTGTGTGTGTGTGTGTGTATGTGTGTGTATATATATATATATATATATATATATATATATATATATATATATATATAGATAACCGACCTCTTACAGCAAGACATCTGCAAAAAGCCTGACAAAGTGGGTGGATAAAGGGCAAACAACAGTGACATCTTTGAAACATGGCTGTTATACACATAGAAGTCTGCTAGAGTAGCATCGTTTGATTTACAATATAATTCCTGATAGATTCCAGGTCTAAAACACAAATGAATGTCATTATTTACTGATGTCAGTGCTTACATCATCCCAGTGATTTCTCAGAAACCCAGAACTGTTATGGGGAACAGACCAAACATATGAGCCACGCATCTAGACAGTGTCTAGACTTCTGGACAGTGGAGAGGTATTACTGCAGTCATGCAACAGAAGAGAAAACAACAGTGTGAGCTGCCAACCATTTCACCCAGCACCCTCTGAACCACAATAAGACCAACACAACACTACTCCAAATCAGGTCTAGGGAATTATCCATGTATTTCCAAATATAGCATGCAGTACAGGGATGAAACTGTAGGGAAAAGCATATATTAGTGCAAAAATGTCCACCCACAACCATTTGCACCACAGTCACAGCAACATACCAGTACCCCAAATGAACTCTAGAGTAGAACGACTGTTTGAACAAGCATATCCTGATTGCCAGTCACAAACTACACTGACATATACTGACCTAACTCACAGTCTACTGGGAATCCTGAGGTGTTACAGGACTTTTCCCAGTCTGCACCTAGAAACATATACACCTGATATACCACCTGCAACTGTAGCAGCATGCACAGTCAGATAGAAAAGGAGCTATGACACTCACATCTGCTACTCTCTCTACTCAGCCCAACAAACATTTACACATAACACTGCTACACAATCTTGACAGTCTGTTAACAATGGCCAGACATACATAACTCTCAACTGTACAGATCTCCACAGACTGTCCAGAGTATGGGACCATATTTATGGCCACTGCTGCATACCACTTCCAGGAGTCTGCTAATTCACTGGGATGATACCAAAAGTGCAGTCACTAAATAATGATATAGCACACCTCTGTACCTCTTACTGCAAGACATCTGGACAAAGCATATCATACTTGGGGGACAGGGAGCCAGAAAAGGGACATATCTCACATAATGGTGTCACAAACTGAAACAGTTGCTGGTGTTACAGGGTTTGGTGTTACAGGGTTTGTTGTAACATAACATCCCTGAAGGATATGATGTCTGAAACACTAATGGATGTCAACATTTACTGACTACAATCCTTACATTATCCTACTGATTTCACAAAAACAGAAGTTGTCTGAGGAACAGACCAAACATAACAGGCACACTTCTGGGTAGTGTGTGGACATCTGGACAATTGAGAAGTATGTCAGACATCATGTCCAGCAGAAAATGCATGTCCAGACAAACCCTGTTAATCTAGCAATCCTGTATGTGTATAACAGCAATATTTACTTACAATCTGTACCCAATTCTAGAGCTTTGTCCCCCATGTTGTTGGGCTATCTCCAGATGTCTTGCCATGAGAGGTATTTCCACCTACTGTCTGTGAAGCTGTAGCCCCCACACCTCCATAATGTCCTCCACACAGGCAAGGAGAAGGAGCAGGGCCCATATGAAGGATTTAATTATAGCACTGTGTTGCTTTGGGATTGGCTAATGGAAAGACAATGCAGCTGCTCTGGATGCAAGTAGCAAGTGGTAGACTCCGATTGGTGTACAGGCCATCACCTGCTTTTGAGCATTGCCTACAAAAGGTAAGCTGCTGCCTATGCAACACAAGTCTGAACCCATCTACACAAAGATAGACTGCAACTACAAAAGCCAAACCATTTGCAGTATTCTGAGGAAACTTTTCAGCACTATAACAGGTATGTCAATCACATAAGCTTGTAATGGAATGCAGAAGGGGATGCAATAATGTCAAATAGAACATTAAACATTAGGTCGCAACAAGAGCTGCTGGACTCACATGCTGCTGTCTGGCACCTATTGCATTCCTGTTTGCCCTGTCTGCACTGACATGGATTACATCTCTTGGCCCAGAGTCACCCCAGCAAAGGTCAGCTCATGTTTGACTACTATTGGAGTGTCTGTTGAGCAATACTGAGTGTGACACTGCTAGGCCAGCTACTCTGGATGTTGTACATATTCATATGTCACCTGTGAATGCTACTATGATACATATGTTTGTCCTAAAAATGTAGGAGACTTATATAGGGTATGTGTATAGTACACAACAGGTGCAGAAGTGAACTGTATGTTATATACTGAACCCATACCTGACAACTGTCCAGAGTTTTGCAGACTGACCACATGTCATCTGCCTCATATTTGTAGTCAATGTCTCATACAGTTGTGTATTGTCTGGCACATCACTGGCAACCCATTAAAGACTGAAGTCATAACATAATAGCATAGATTTGATTGTCAGAAGTCATATCCTGCAGAGTATACCTATGAATGCGACACAGTCTTTGCTGGCAACTATATGTATTTCAGCCAGATGCATAAAGTGACACTATTTTTTGGCCTTTGCCCAACAGTGACATGTATTCTTGTGCAGATGTCTTGCTCTAACATGAGCTAGGTGTCTTAGCATGAAACCCATGTCAATGCAGGTGTACCTTGTCCTGTAGGATGCCAACATTTATGCAGTCACTGACACCTGCTTTGTAGCTGTGGAGAGCACACCAACCTTGCCAGGTTACTCATCCCATCATATGTTTAGACCCCAGATGAAGGGCTGCAAAGCCACAGGAGGTGTAGTGTTGAACATAACATACACATGCACACCTACAGACTGGCCAAACAGCATGATGCACGGGAGACATCCCGAGTGCAGTTAACAGTTGACAAAACACTTACTCAAATCATAGCTAGCTACAGGCTTCCAACCATGACTATGGACACCATCCACACCTATTGGGACTTGCTGGAATCTGTCAGGATTCAATCATTTACCCTGTTCCTGGGTGACTTCAACTACCCAACCATAGTGTGCATGACCTATGCCACCTTTACATGAATGCACAGAGATTCCTCGGCTTTATCAATGGCAATACAATGGCTCAGCTGGTCAACACTCCTATGACAGGTGGAAATCACCTGTACCTGGTCCTGACCAACATGAGTAGCCACTGTAGCAATCCTGCAGTGTCATCCTCCTTGGTAAGATCTGATCACATAACCATCACTGTTCAGGTCACCATATCCTCTGCCCCCCCTTGTCAGGGTCAAACAAAATTGACTTTACACAAATGACTACAAATCTCCTCAGAGCAGGTAGAAGTAGCTTTACAGCCAATGTCCCATTAGTTGGAACTAGCAGTAGTGTCAGGCCCACACCACAATACTATGTGGGCACCTACATAGCAGTATGGACTCAGCAATACCTGACAAGACAACATCATCTCCCTCAATGTAGGGTAAACATCCATGGTGGACAGCAGCAATACACAAATACCATAATAGGTTTAAATAATTGCTGGATAGGGCCAAGAAGGAACGGGTGCCTTATTGGAAGCAATGTCACCTTGGTTTGCACAAGCAAATAAGGTCACAGGTGAATTACCCTAAGGCTACCTTTGAGTGCAAATTGGACATCTCCACCTAGGTCAATCACTAGGCCTTCCAGACATGTGTCTGCAATCCCAGAGGCAACACACAAATCTGGTCTGTAGTGGTGATCAATAACATGACATACACATATGGCATAGATATAGGCATCCTGCTGCAGACAGGTGAAGTGTAAACATCACCCCCCTATCCCCCCATTGGTACGCACGTGCATACACAACACCTGCCCCCCCCATCATCAGGAAGCAGGTCCGTAATGCCCTCTCAAAGGCAACACACAGAAGTCTCCATAGGCCTGATGCCATCCCTGGCTGCATCCTACATGAATACAGGCATGGGCTCTCAGATCCATTCTGCACTGTAGACAACCACAGCCTGAGCACCAGTGTCATCCCATCTGCATAGTGGACAGCCATTGTCATCCCTATACACAAATAATAAATCCAAAAGTAAGGTGAGTACTACAACGCTATGTATGAAGCAACTTCACTTTATTAAAACAATAAAAACAGTATCATAAGCACTTTTGGGTAAATCCCTTCATCAGATGATAAAACACTAGTAAAAACATAGTATCTAATATAGTACAGCTGGCTAACTAAATGAGTCTCGAAGCGACAGGCTGGACTTTTCCACAATGGGAGCCAAACCAAAACGAAGTGCCAAGATGCCTGCATCTGTTGTTACACCCACCTCCTTCTCTCCCTCTTCTTCTTCTCACATTACCAGCACCAGTGAAAAAGAAGAAGAATTCTCAGAAGAAGAGTTTTTCACATCAGATGGACAAGGACTACAAGAGACGATGGACCTCCAATTGACTGTTGATAATGCATGCAACATTTGCAGTGTTCATAATATTTCAGGTATTTCTCTTTCTGAATTACAACTATCAGTGTTTGGTTGTACCGAGTACAGGGACAGATTTTTGTACTCTAATACCTGAGCTGCTATATTTTGCATGGAATGTAATGTTGAAGCAAATGTTTAATGATACTAACAGTGTTCAAACACCTCATGCATTGAAGCAACCTAGCACTTTTTCATCTACTTTAAATCCTACACTGTTGTTGTTTGTTAAATCATGTGACCGTGAAATTGAACAGTATCTACAGAATACACATAGATCTATGTATTTCAACTTAGACCAACCACATAGAGATGCACTGCAATAGCTAAGGAATAATATCAACATAGTTATAAAATCTGCTGATAAGGGCGGTGCTGTTGTTGTACTTAGCAAAGAGTTTTATAACACATATATAGATCTGTTGCTAGCTGACAGACTGACTTTTCTTCAGCTGTCACCACTAATGGTGAATTCTTATATACAAAAAGTGCACAAATCTTTATTTAACATGGAAAAAACTGGTTTGAAAGACCATGAGCTACTGACATTTTTATATATACAACATCCTACTATCCCAGTTTTTAAAGCCTTACCAAAAATTCATAAGGATCCTAAAACACCACCCATGAGACCTATAGTATTGGGTAGGGGTTGGGTAACAGACATTATACCTTGCTTCTGCTTTTTGCTTGCTTCAGTTGATGTCTGCGCGGGCGCCGCAGCAATATCAGAACTGCCGGGATGCCAAGACATCTGCGGAAGGGCAGTAAACAGGCATTATACTATGCCATTATTTAAGAAAAAATAGAAATAATTTCTTAAATAAATAAAACATAGTAATGGTAAATTGGGGTAATGAGTATTACTTCTTTGTTGCGGTTGGCTCGGCTTGGACCAACCAAACCCGGGAACAGTGGGGTAAATTTAGCATTACCCACACCCAGGCGTGGGTTATTGCTATAATATCTCTATCTGGTTAGAATGTACTCTCAGACCAATGTTACAAACCTTCCCTAGAATTTTGAAAGATACTGCTACATTTCTGGAATCATTGCGTGTTTGTTTACAAGAGAACAATGACATTTCCTATATGTTTGTTACCCTAGATGTAAAGAATTTGTTCACTGTCATAGAAAATCAATATGGTATTACTGCCATAGAAGAAATACTGAACAAAAAGGTGAATATACATACAGATGAAAATATACGGTTATGTTCCTTATTAAGGCTAGTATTAGAGAACAATGCTTTTCTTTGTCAAAGTATTACTGCCAGAGACATGGTATAGCTATGGGTACACCTTGTGCGAGCACATATGCTAACCTGGTCCTGGCATACTGGTAAGATATGGTGATATTTGAGGCAGCACATGATTGCAAAGACAAACATCTCTTTTAAAATATATCTGTGGGCTATGTTTTCTTTTTGTGGGGTGGGCACCACATCACAATTAACATTCTTTGTTAAGTATCTAGAGTCTACTACCAGCTTCTACAGATTTTCATTGAATTATTCTAGTTCAGTTATTGAATACCTGGATGTTAGTATTATTAAGAAAGAAAATGGGGAGGTAGAGACCTCAGTATATAGGAAGCATTGTTGGACCAACAGCATGCTTAGATTTTATAGCATGTACCCTAGACATGTATTCCAACACATAGTCAAGGGACAAGTCTGTAGAATATCCAGACTTTGCACGAATGATAATTCCTTCATACAGGAATTGGACTCTTTAAAGAATAATTTTCAAGCACAAGGTTATAGTCAAAATTTATTGAAAAAGGAAATGAACAACAATAGTCTCTATAGAAAACAACGTGCAAAATCATGGTTACATAGAGGTAAAAATGGGCTAATAAGGTAGATGCACAGGTTCAAAAAGCCAATGAAGGTTTGAAAATAAGTTTAACATACAGTAATGATATAGGTGGTATATGTAATAAGAGACAACTGGAGAATTATTTTAACAGATGAGAATATAACTAGAGTTGTAGGGACACAACCTTGATTTATTTTTAAAAGAAATAAAAATTTGAAAGATATTTTGTGTCAAGAACCTATGCATTTAAAAAATTCAGGCATAAAGAAGAAGGGAACTTACCCATGCCTACATTGTAAAGCCTGTAAGCACATTTTACAAGGAGCTGTTTTATACACCCCAGGACCAACAAGAATTACTTTTTGAATATGTATGCTGACTGTAATATGCAAAATGTTGTCTATATTGCTAACTGTCAACAGTGTATTGCATATTATGTAGGAAAAACAAACTGCAGACTTAAAGATAGAATTTTTAAGCATCTATTGGATATAAGGTTAAGAAAAGAACACAGTGCACTGTACAAGCATATAGACTTGCATAGTGATCATGTATTTGCCTTTATGGTTATATGTGTTATAAATAGAAGTCAAAGAATGGGTGACTTGTATAATGAAACTGAATATAAAGAGATGCAATGGATTCTTAGACTGGGAGGTGACAAAGCTCCAGGATTAAATTATGTTGTCCCTTTAAAACCAGCTCTAGCAAAAAGGAGGGTAAACTATTGATTTTCATTGGCTGTGTTGTACTATAATAGATACTATGTTTTTACTAGTGTTTTATCATCTGATGAAGGGATTTACCCGAAAGCGCTTATGATACTGTTTTTATTGTTTTAACAAAGTGAAGTTGCTTCATATACAACGTGGTAGTACTTGCCTTACTTTTCGATTTACTATTTGGATTTTTTGGCAGTACTTTCAGTGGAAGGAGTCCTTTATTTTTGTTCTTCCCTATACACAAAGGCTGAGCAATTCACTGACCCAGCCAATCATATGCACATCAGCCTAAGTAGCCTGCTCTGAAAGGGCATGGAAGGCAATATCAAGGACATTATGAACAGGGACATCGGCAACATCGAAATGCCTGAGCCCACACAGCATGCTATTGTCAAAAGGAGATCGGGCCTATTAAACCTGGTCGACCTCAATAAAGTGGTCAAGAAAAACAAGGATGAGGGGGAGATGGTGAACAATGCCTACCTTCACCTAACCCAATTCTCTCACAATAATCCCCAGGCAGCCAGGATACATACGCCTACACAGCTAGGCACCAACCTGTATGTTACCAGATGGTAACAACTGTATGCTAACTGGCCCAATGATAGTACCCACTCAGTCAAAGTAGTGGAACCCACCTCTAGTAGTAGAGTCTTCCAAAGCAGTGTTCCCTAAGGATCGGTCTGGGGACATCTACTGTTTCAGATATATGTTTCTGAGATACAGGATAAAAGCAGTGGTCTGTGGCTGGCCAGGTGTACAGATGCTTGCAAGCTACCCACTGTCTTACATTCCCCTATTGATGTGGGCATCCCCCAAGAAGCCCTCACCCAATTAATGACTGATGCAAGAAGCATTTCCACAAACTGAATGCCAGGAGAGGCATCATTCTCCCTGCTGCATGAGATATAATCCACATTAATTATGGCAGTAATAATGTACTGAGCATGCAATCAGGTGTGAGGTGACTTGTGCACCAAGGTTGGTAGCAACCTGACAGTTTCCCACCATGTGGGCACCGTTGTACAGAAGGCTATCTACATGGCCCACCTCACAAGTACGGGTATGTCATCCAGGAGCCAGGAGGCCACAACATCCCTGTACTCTACCCTTATCAGACACGTTACCAAGTACAGTGGCTCCTTTGTCAATGTACCTTGCCAGGCAAATCCAGCAGTTGCAGAGACCACAGAGGTTCTTGACCAGGCAGTTTCGGTGTCTGCAACACCTACCCTATAGAGGTAGGCTGAAAGCCCTGTCCCTATACTCAGTCTCATACAGACTGATCATAAGTGACCTGTGTCTGGCATGCAAGGCCATGTCCAAACCAGCCTTGATGGCATTTCTGCATATCTATAACACAGATTGCACTCACTCATCATGGACACAAGGCCCTCACCTGGTCTATGACATGTATAGTACTTGTTGGTGGGACAGTGTAGTGTCCCACACAATACACTGTCTGTAAAATACACTCCCTCCCCATGTCTAGAAGAGTACGTGTATAGCCCTCATAAAGAAGAAGCTGTACGACTGCATGGGAAACAGATGAGACACCCCTGGGATCCCATGTGTGTCCCAGCCAGACAGGGGAAACAGGTGCTGTCTTGGAAGGAGCATGGGCGAAAGTCTGGGTCAGGCTTATGAGGGCATAAGGGCCAATAGCCTGGTATCATCTTATGAGGCTATGCACCTAATACTTTACATGTTTCCTGTATGTATTGCAGACTTTCCTACAATGTTGTCTGAAATGAATCTCTGTGAGTCTGAACTGTGTATCTACTGCAGTGATAGTGTATAGTCTTTTCCTCTCATCAGTTATCATCACATATTGTTACACCTTGTCATTGTGTGTGGTCTGTATAGCAGTAAGTCAGCTCTTACAGTATGAGCATATGCACTTGGTGACACTGTATAGCTCACTCCAATAGCCTTGGTCTTGGGCACAATTACCATTCTACTACTAGGCCCATCACACAGTAGGATTTGTCACCCTTTGTTGTGGGCCTGACAGTAGCAATGAAAGAGATGGATTGTGGATGGCAGAACTACTGTAAGGTCTGCACTGAAGGGCCCATAGGTATCACAGCTGTGCCAGACTGTACCAGGAGTGCGTGTGTACATTGCGTGTGTGTGTGTGTGTGTGTGTGTGTGTGTGTGTGTGTGTGTGTGTGTGTGTGTGTGTGTGTGTGTGTGTGTGTGTGTGTGTGTGTGTGTGTGTGTGTGTGTGTGTGTGTGTGTGTGTGTGTGTGTGTGTGTGTCAGCAAACATAATACTGCAGGGTATTACTTTACATATGTTGTGTTCCCCTCGCAGGTGAACACTGGGGTTGGTGTCCCTCCCCCTCACAACCTGATGTCAGTGTCATAGCGGACTCCCATGATGATGGTGGTCATAGTGAGTCATAGGTGGAGTTTGTCAGTGCCTGGATCCGTGCCATTGTTTGTTATCCCACTTTCACCCACCATGTTCCCACACACAGTCAGTATGCCCACACATGCCCAGTCCCCAGCAGCCACGGATAATGGACAGGTTAAGGGTGGTGACATGGAACAGGATAGCATGTTGAGTATGGTGAGAGTGAGTGTAGACATCAGCCATAGGTCCGAGAGCAGGTGAAGTCACACACAGGCAAATGGACAAGGGTGCTCAACAGAGAGCTGCTGCTCATCAAGCCCCTGTTGCAAGTGCCATGGCAGGTGTCATCAGATGCATGTTATGATCCATCATGGAGGTGCAGGCATGTACTGACTGCAACATCAGATAGATGCTCAGAGTCATGAATGCAGTGCTCCCTGCCATGCATGATGACCTCCATGGCAGTTGCAATGCCATACATCATCTTACCAATGTTGTGGATAGACAGTGGGGTGAGACATTGTCACTACTTGACCATGCAATGTCTGTGCTTGTGCCTCAGCATATGGCAGGAGTAGAGCATCGGCCAGGTGGACGTAGGTCAGTGACAAGATCAGCTGTGAGCCCACATGGCTGTGCACATTCACAGTCCTGTAGTGGCAGTACCAACAGCACTACTGAAGGGAGGGTGCTGTCCACACCACACCGGAGCAGGCCATAGGCACGTTGTCCTGGTCAGTCCCATCAGGGATGAGGGGCCAGCAGGCAGCAGTCACCATCAGGGAGTAGAACTGCATCTGTCCTTGGGCCTGGCGGTACCAGTGATATTCCTGGCAGAACCAGTTACTGCATCCCTGCCAGGAGACAGTGAACCATACATCCTGCCATGTAAAGTCCACAACTGTCCAACATAGTCCTGTGTAGAGCATCCACATTGCTTGCTGGTGTGCAGACAAACACTGACATCCTTATCCCAGGCCAGTCACCACCAGACACCCACAGCTCCTCTGCATGGCCCAGTTGAACATCACCCCTCCAGACACACCCACACACACACACACACACACACACACACACACACACACACACACACACACACACACACGTCAGCCATATGGCCCAGCTTAGACCTCTGGCAATCCAAAACCACACCCTGTGCATGTGATGATACATGTGCCACAACCCTGTAATCCATACCATTGATGCACGGACATGCTCATATGGGTCTGATGCACAGGGTGACTATGGTACAGTGTAGCAATGTAATGCAGTGTAAGGTGCTGTCTGTTGGCACCTTACACTGCATTGCATTGAGGTGTATGTACCTTGTTAGCCATAATGCACTATTGCTGTTATTACTGCTGACTGACTGTAGTGTCATGTACTGCATTCTGTTTGGATTCCAGGTGTCTGTGTGTCTGCAGGCTGTGGGCCTGCTGATGGTAGCATTTCTGTCACATCCAGTCAACCATCATGCTGTTGAGGGTTTGCCTGGTACTGTGTATGAGAGGTTTGGGGTAAGTATTCCTGACACAGGTCAGCCTGTGTTAGTCTAACCTGACAATCACCAGCATGTGTGTCTGCTGTCTCATATGCATGTCTGGCCTCTCATGCTGGTAGTGCACAAAGAGTCATAGTCCTGTACATGGGGCAGCTAACAAAGGGCTGAGCATAATCCCTACCTGCACAGTCTTACAAACGATAGCACTAGATACATAACGCAGATAGCACAGTGGTACTGTAGTGTGGCTGTTTATGCCACTACTATTGAAATGGGTGATAATTGCAGGGACTGTTAGGATTGGCAATGGTGGGTTCAGAGGCTCTTAACATGTTAGAACCATCTCATACACACACACACAATGCTGCATGGAGACATGCATTGAGACACACATGCACATGGAGTTGACACTTATCAGAGTAGATGACCTACCCATCTATTTATGTACAATACACTGTGATACGACCATTGAACCACAGTGGCTTGGTGTTAGAAACTGTATAACTGTGCTTGTACGGTAGATGACATCTTATGGGCCAAAACTCAGTTGGCAATGGGGGAGTTCACAGGGTGGAAGAGGCACACACAATGGTACAGCCATAGCATGCACACACTGAAGACAGCCACAGGGGTTGTGTATACAAAAACACATACACAGTTGCCAATAGACATATTAGTAACCCTACGTATCCAGTTGTATGTACTGTAGTGCTGCATACACATGCCATATTCCACATATATTATATGCCTGGGACATAAAACACAACCTCTTACAACAGGTAGTCTTGCAAATGCATTCAGACATAGTGATTGGTCTTGTCTACTGCTCCTACATACCTGCACAAGTGATAGTGTGACAGACTTTGTAGTAGCATGATGTGTCAGTCACGTATGATGTCTGATGCTGGCATGTATGTCAGTACGGTAACTGTGACATATTTGGCAATGATATCACAGGAAGCCTCATTGTCAGGGGACACAGACCACATATAGGTTGCAAACATGTGGATATCCCACATACATCTGTACAGATGACTGGCATGGGCTGTATAGTGTCACATAGTGCATGTGCGGCAGATGCCATTAACAAGGTCTTTAAAGTAATGTCATGGATAGGGGGTCAATGGGCCTTAAAATGGTATAACCTACACACACAGCAGTCACAGGGCATAAGCTTCACACACTACTATAGTTGTCAGTATTGAGATTAGAACCCCTACCTAACTATTTCCACTATAGTATTATGCAGTTATTGCAAATGCCACAGAGTTTAGAGGGCTGACAAGTGTATACAGGTACATCTAGGGTGAATGATATCAGCAGGCCTTGTAAAGTAGGGCAATGGGATGTGTAGTGGTTGGTACATGACTCAAAATGGTATAATCCACACCTCTAGAGGATATGAGTCTCTCTCAAACACACACACTGATGTGAGTCTCACACACACACACATACACACACACACACACACACACACACACACACACACACACACACACACACACACACACACACACAATCACAGCTGCCAGTATTGAGATTAGAACCCCTGCCTATTTAGTTATGTATACTACAGTGTTACACAGTTATTACATGCGCCACAGAGTTATAGGATTTCACAGTGTCACAAGGCATGTCTAAGGTGATTACATCAAGAGCCCTTGTAAAGTATGGCAATGGGAAATGTACTGCTTGGGAAGGGCATCAAAATACATTACCCTACAAACATACACACTTACAAACACCTTCACACACACACACATTTGCCACAACTGAGTATAGAACCCCTGCCTACGTAGTTATCTGTACTATACTGTTACTTAGTTATTACATGCACCACAGAGCTTATAGGACTGAGTGCTGTCCAAAGGTACTTCAAAGGGCAATGATACCGACAGGACTGCTGAAGTAGGGCACTGAGAAGTGTTGTGGGTGGGAAATTCCTCAAAATACTTCATGCTACAAACATACACCCTTACAAACTCTTGTGCATACACTTATACACACAAACACACACACTTGCCAGACTTGAGAATAGAACCCCTGCCAATCTAGTTATTTGCATTATAGTGCTGCACAGTTATCACATGTGCTACATAGCTTACAGGGCTGATAAGTGCCCAAAGGTACTTTTGATGTGAATGAATCAGCGGGAGTGCTCAAAATACTTCCTCCTCCAAACATGCACACTTACAAACTCTTGCACCTACACTTATACATACACACACATTTGCCAGGCTTGAGAGTAGAACTCTTGCCTATTTAGTTATTTATACTATAGTGTTACTCAGTTATCTCACATGCTACAGAGCTTATAGGGCTGACAAGCACCCGCAGGTGCTTCTAAGGTAAATAACATCAGCAGGATTGCTAAAGTTGGGCACTGGGATGTGTACTGGATGGGAAAGCCCTAAAAATACCTCACCCTACAAACATGCACACACATTTGCCAGAACTGGGAATAGAACCTCTGTCTATCTAGTTATTTGTACTATACTGTTACATAGCTGTTGCATGCACCACGGAGCTTATAGGGCTAGGCCCGTTCAAAGGTACTTCTAAGGGGAATGACATCAGCAGGACTGATAATGTGGGGCATTGGGAAGTGTTGTGGGTGGGAATGGCCCAAAACTGTTTCACCTACAAACAAACACACACTCACTCTCACACTTATATTTGTCAGGACTGAGATTAGAACCCCTACCTATCTAGTTATTTGTATTATAGTGTTACACAGTTATTGCACATGCTACAGAGCTTAGAGGGCTGATAGGTGTCCAATGGGGCTTCTAAGGTGAATGACAGCAGCAGATCTTGTGAAGTGGGGCAATGGGAAGTGTACTGAGTGGGAACAGCCTCCTAATACTTAGATCTATACACACACACACACACACACACACACACACACACACACACACACACACACACACACACACACACACACACACACACACACACACACACACACACACACACACACAGAGGCAGGTGATGTGATATTATAACCCTCACCTCAGTACTATTACACAATGGAGCTCACCTTCATGCTGGCATGTGAGACTGGTTACGACCAGTATGCCACTGTCCACAGCAAGACATCACTCTGTGCCACTCAGGGTATCCATGTGTGTGACTCAATCTGTGTGTGTGTGTGTCCCTGTGTCTTTCTCTCTCTCTCTCTCTCTCTCTATTACTGTCTGTCTCTCACTTCCACACATCTAAGAGTGTGTGTATGCTTGACATATTGTTATCTGTTGCCCATATATATGGCTGTGTATCACACAAAACAGATGCAGATATATCACATATGGGCCACCTACAGCTAGCTGAGGGTAATCTTGTCTGATGGGTGTGTGTACAGTTAAGGTGTACATAGCTGTCTGTATGCAAAGACAATGCAGTCATATAGTCCGATGTGGGTTCCAACATGGCCTGTTGTTCTTTAAGTGTAGGAGTATGCCCAGTGTGACCTTCTACAGTGAGAGTGGGACTCCATTCCAGAGATAGGTGTACTCCGGTCCATGGCTTTGTGTGCTACAGCCATACCACTCAGAAGTAAACAGGACTTTCCTAGGGATACTGGGTCTGTCTAGCAGACATTTTCTGACATATCTGTAGTCTGACACTGCAATGTATTGTGTCATTACCTATTGACAGACATCCTGAGATCATCACAGTGGTTTACCAGAGGAATACAAGATGTATGATGCACAGACCAATATTATGAGCCTGGCTATATACATTCTTGCCCAACAAGGCCAGTTGGGAGGTGTGGCTACAGCTGGTTGACTGATGATGCTGTGTAAACAGTCCAGCAACTTGGTGATATACTGGCTGGGGATCTCCTGCTTGTGTGGTATCTTTCTTACCTGAGAAGTCATATCCTGTTGTGGCCATATCTCTCAACTGTACATTTTTTGACAGATTGCCCAGGTGTTTGCCTAGAAGTTTCATCCAGTCTACATAAACTTGTGTTTTTATGGCAAGTTAGTTGCATATAATTGAAGACTGACATTACAAAATAATGACAGACATTACTGTTTCAGACTACATAACCTTCAGACAGTTCCTGCTAATGCAAAACCCCTCATCCTACCAACTTTCTCAATATGTAACGGCAATATTTACAACACATGCCTATCATTGTGCCTTTGTCACTTTTATTTATGACCTTGCCCAGCTGTCTTGCTGTCAGAGGTTGGGGGGTATGGATGTGGGTACAGAGTGCATTCTACTGTGCAGATATGTCCATTATATGTGTAGTATATTCCACATAGCACTGTGACTTCCGGGTATGTCAGTGGCAGAGCAGTACAGAGTAATGTCGTGAACTACTGACAGACAGTTGTGTATAGGTAGGTGGTTTGCTATGATGTTAGTAGGGTACTGGTCCTGAAGCCCTTAGAACCCACGCAGACAAGAATGTAACCCATGTTAAGACATGTCAGCACACAGAGCCCCTATCCAGCAGGGACATAGGTGGGATCACAGGACTGGCTTCTGTGTTTCCCATGTACTTATACAGGGAGCACATCACTAATGGTATTGAGGCACTTGACTTGCTGTTGACAGGGAGTAAATTCCACTGATGAGGGAGTGTGTGGTACATGTGTCTGTCATGCCAACAAGCCATACTGACATCACAGCCCAGGTTGATGCTGTGTCTACAGGTTGATGGAGTGGGCCTTGAGTTCCAGATGTGCTAAGGTCCCATAAAGGCAGGGTCTGGATTGCTTTGTAAGCCATACAGGGGTCACCTCAGCATAGTCTGTATAGCACAGGGTAGAGGGACAGTGCTGTTAGCCTGTTTGTGTAGGGTAGGTGTTTGGGGATTGGGGTAAGGCCTCAGTGTTTGCAAGACCCTTGTGTGTGGAGTCTACATGGTTTGTGATGTGTAGGTTTGTGGGGTTCTCGTGTGATTTTGCCTCTAAGGTGTCCATTGTTTGGGTTTTGTTTGGTTGCAGACCTCCACTAACATGAGTGTGTATTGTGTATTTGCAGGTGATGTTTACTGACCCCTTACACTGCATGGCACCTATGTTACTGCACAATCTATTCTGGTGTGCTCATTTTCCATTTGTCTGGCCAGTGGTTCCCTTTCCCCTTATGTGTGTCTCTTTGTCCTTCTGTAGTCCAGTCACAGGCTTTTGCCATGGTGGCTGTTTTTATGTATTTGTAATTCTGATGTGGGCAGGGTACATTCCATTACATTGTACACAGGGTTGTGGACTTCATACCTCTGAGTGTACCTATTTAACAGGTTGCCCATAATTGCACCATTCCATTTGCTGTGGTCCTTAGACGGTTTGTGTTGCTATATGTTATTACGAGGCTACATGTGGGCATAGCTGTCATACCATTACAGACTGACATCTGCACAGGGCAAAATATGGCAGCCAGACAAAAGCCCACACTTGGGGATCGGGTGTTAATTGTGTTCTGCCAAACTAGACAGTTGGGAGACCAGTTTGGTAATTGCTTGTTTGCTCTTATAGGTTTGATATCTGCTTCCCCACTGTCTGCCATTGCTGTTTTGACATGACCCTTTCTTGTTTGGAAAATAGTTGGCAGGCAAATGCAATGTTAGGACAAGCAGAACAGATATACAAGGCATGCTTGTGCTCCTTCTGTGACAACCTGTGTCATTCCAGGGGTATGACTGTTGGCTCCTGACATGTTGTCAGTGCTGACACATAAAGGTGGAAGCCTTTTATACACTGGCAGTACACTGACCTTCAGGTACCTCAAATTCTGAGAGCCAGACATCTGGACAAAACCATAAGTGATTGGGGGATGGATGCCTAAATGTAGGGACCATTTTTAAGTATTGGCCTTACAAACCTAGAAAGGTGATTCAATAACAGGTTTTGCATTAGCATGCATGTTTCTATGGATATGCAGTCTGACACTACAATCTCATTATTTTCTGACTTTAGTTTTACGTGATTTGCCAGTGAATTGCCAGGCAACCACTAGTTCATGTTATACAGACCACAATTATGTTGCAAACCTCTGGACATTGTGCAATAGGTCTGTACAGCTGAGAGGTATGGTAGGCACTGTGTAGGTTACTCCAAGCTGTGTACTGTCCATATGTGTGGCCCCCTGTCCATGACCTGTACAGGTTTCCTGCATTAACAGATATTGACATCTGGATAGCCTGTACATCTCCTACTGTAGGTGTGGCTGACATGCATAATAGTTGGCACTGCAGTTCTCTGAACATGGCCCTGTCAAAGATGGCACTGTACCTAGGCCACTACAACACAACAGCCGGGAGTAGGTGCTGGCCAAATCCTGACAGTATTAACCACACATATACATAGCACATTGATCTCTGCATATTGTGGACATGCAACACGTTATCATGTCTGTTGGGACAGCCCTAGCAATGTGTGCTCTGCTGCTATTTCCCTACAAACATACATGTTACTGCATTTCTACGGGAATATGGGGGCACACCTGTCAACTGTACACATTTGCACAGACTGTGCTGATATTTGCTTTACATTTGGGTTCCATTTAGCATACTATTGTGCCCTGTCCTGGGGACTAGAGGCATATCACTAAAGACCACAGGTCTTATATAATGGCACACATTTGAGTTTCAGACTTCTTACCCTTCAGAGCCTTACTACAACTGCAATACATGCTGTGCTATCACTGTGTAAGTCTGTAGGGGGTATTTCATCATTGTCACCATTTGTGGACCTTTGCCAGAAATTTATTTATGGTTTTCTACAGCTGACTTGCGGGGTGAGGCTGAGGGGTGAGTATGGGACCCCCACACTGACATCCATGCCTGTGAGCTATGACCCCCAGTTAGTTGGCCCCCCAAATATACTGCAGTGGCATTTGTCACCTTGGGTACTACTGCTTAGTGTGGGGAGGCCAGTATTGGGCAAACATTTCTTGGTGTCCCACAAAGGTGTTAGGTGTCTGCTGCTGTCCCAGTAGGCAACCCCATTCCCTTGCATGTTTTATTTATTTATTTAACATTTGTTAACCGGGAAAGTCTGACTTGGAACAAAGCCAATTTTCAGCGGAGGCCCAGGAAGAAATGCTCCAGGTGCATGTCTTTGTAACGTGTATGCAGCAATACCATAGATATGCTACCAGAACATGCTAATACATTCATTTATTGTTAAGAAGACTGACTTAACTTGTGCCTGCAGCAGTTGTGTGGACGGTGCTTGAGGGCTGCCTATGTCAGATGCACACAGTACACTGCCTATACATGGTAAGTTACGGGTAGTGTGATGTGTGTGTCATCCATTTTACTGTGTGTGTGAGTCAGAGAGAGGTGTCAGTCCCTGGTTGCCTACAGTGTCAGTGTGTGTGTGCTATGTGTTGCCTCTTTGCCTAGACCAGGCCATACTGGGCATGCCTCTGTCTGCCTACAGGATCTGGCTCAGGGGGTTCCTCCTCTGAGTCCCTCTGTGCCTGTGGGGACCTTGGCAATGGTGGGGGGCTGTGTGGCCCTTCCCTGTGCTGTTTCTGCTGCAGCTGTTTCTGCAGGAACATATTGTGTAACATGGCACATACTATGAACATATGTGCACATGTGGCTGGAGAGTACTGCAAGGCTACACCAGATATGTCAAGGCAGCAGAACCATGACTTAAGCATCCCAAACACATGCTCTATAATGATCCTGGTTTGTGTGTGTGCCTCATTATGGCATTCGTGAGTGGGTGTGTGTGCATTTCTGATGGGTGTCATCATCCACAGCTCCAGTACATAGCCAGCATCCCCCACCAGATGGCCATACGGGATGTCCCTCCTGGCAAATACCTGATACAGCTGTGAGGAATGCCAGATGTGGAAGTTGTGATAGCTTCCAGGGCTGCCAGCACACACATTCATGATAATGCCCTGGGCATTGCACACAACTTGGCAGCTGATGGAGGGGAAGCCCTTGCAGTTTATGTAGACCCTACCCTGCTCACCGGGTGGTGCTTTGATGTGGATGTTCATAGGTTCATAGGTTCATACTAGGCTATCTGCCCTAGGGCATTTATAAGCCTAGCCAGAGTGTGTTTGGCTTTCACCACCCATTTTAAATTAATTTTGCTATGCCCTTTTTTGAGGTTAGTATACTGTGCCTCTGTCTAACAGTGACACAGAAGTGATACCCGGGGTAAACCTACGATCTCCCATCCACTCATCAAGATTCCTCTTGAAGAGAGTCAATGAGGGACTCTGCCTAACCTGGACTGGGATTTTATTCAAGAGTGAAGGGAGCCTCTGGGTTATGAATCTGTCCCTCCAGCATGTCCTATTTATTTCAGTGCTGAGGTTCAAGTCTCTCGAGTGCATAGCTCGATGGGATTTGGATTTTCTGAGGTGCAGCATGTCCATTAATTCCGGGTTGGACATGGCTTTATACGTCAGGCACAGATCACCTCTGAGCAGGCGGTATGCCACTGAGTAGAGCTGGAGTTTCTTTAACCGGGCAGCATATGGCATCTGTTTGAGCCCTATGATCCTCTTGGAGAGGTACTTTTGGGGTCTTTCCAGTTGCTGTAGGTGTCTGGTAAGGTACATCCCAAAAGGGGCATTGTACTCAATTATGGGCCTGATGAGGGATGAGTAAAGAGGCACGATGACCTCCCCTGATCTAGATGTGAATCCCTTCATGATTAGGTGGGCTATATAAAATGTTTTTCTAACCACTTTGGCCACGTGGTTGTCAAATGAGAGATTGCTATCAACTTGTGTCCCCAGGTCCCTAATTACTTTTTCTGTACTTAATGGATTGCCACCTATGTGGTAATTTGTGGGCACTTTGTTTTTGCCAAAGGGGATGACTATACACTTTTTGGCATTTAGCTTGAGGCCATGGCTCTGGCACCAGTTGTCTGTTTCTATGAGGCCCTTTTGGAGGATGCTTGTGTCAGCTGGAGAGTCGATTATGGCACCCAGTTTTCAGTCATCTGCGAACTTAGTCAGCCACAGTCCTTCCGTGTTGGCCTGTACCTCCGAGAAATATATACCGAACAAGAGAGGTCCTAGGACTGAGCCTTGGGGGACGCCACTTGTAACTGGTTTGGAGTCTGACATGGCTCCAGCAATTCTAACCATCTGGGTTCTGTCCTTGAGCCAGTTTGCAGCCCATCTAGTAACATAGGGGTTTATATTTAAGCTGGTGAGCTTATCTATAATGCCCGAGTGGGGTATTGTATCGAAGGCTTTTGCGAGGTCCAGGTAGGCTGTGTGGACCACCTTCCCCTCGTCAATGGCCTTGGTGACTGTTTCAAAGAAATCAACCAGGTTTAAGAGGCAGGATCTGCCCTTAACAAAGTCAAACTGGGTAGGATCCAGTGTCTGTAGGTCCCCAATATCTTTATTTATGAGGTCCATGATGATCCTTTCCATAGCTTTGCAGACCAAGCTAGTCAGGCTTATGGGGCGATAGTTTCCAGGATCCATTGAGTCACCACCTTTGTGGAGAGGGACCACTGTTGCTGTACGCCACTCTTTGGGTACATATCCTGTAGTAAGGCTGAGATTGAACAGTAGTTTTATGTTTGGGTTTAGCTCTTCTTGGAGTTCATGTAGGACGCAGCCCGGGACACCGTCTGGTCCCATTGATGCTATGTTTTTTGCTTTGGAGAGGGCAGCTCTTACCTGAGCATCTGAGATGTCAGGGGGGTAGCACTCTGCTGGGATAAATATTTGCCCTTTTGGTGGGGGGGGGGAGAAGTTTGCGCGAACCTGTCAGCTAGGATGTTGGCAATGTCTGTGGGTTCAGTGTATTTTTTGTCATTTTGGACTAATTCTGAGCATATCTGGGAATTCCCACCCAGGTTCCTAACATAACTAAAGAAAGCCTTGTGATTATCCTTAGTGTCCTGTGCAATTTTTCTCTCGAAGCTGGCCTTAGACGATTTTATGAGTGCCCGTAGTTTTTTGCTAATACTGATCAGAGATGCCTTCCCTTTTTTTGCTCTATGATGTAGTAGCTTCCTCCTTCTATTGTATAGTTTGGTTATGGCTGGGGTCCACCAGACAGGACGTCTGCCTTTGGAGGATTGGGTCTTGGTTTTATTTGGGATTGCATGATTCATGCATTCCTGAAGGTGTTCATAGAATGCGTTTATAAAGGATTCTGCGGTCTGGGCCATATTTTTCACAGGCCTGGGGGCTTTGAAGGATTCCACCTTGGTTTTGAGGAGTGTGAAATTTGCTTTAGAGAAGTTTTTCACTGTGGTTTTCAGGGCAGGGGGTGGAGTCGGGATGTGAATATCCAGTGAGATTAGTTTATGGTCTGATCTTACCAGTGAGGGATACACTTCTGGTCTGGAGCACAGAGTCCCCATGTTGGTGATGATCAGGTCCAGTATGTTTTCCCCTCTTGTGGGAGTGGTAACAAGTTGTTCCATAGCATTTGAGTTTATAAATTCTAGGATCCTTTGGGCTGGGGTGTTGGAGCTAGAGTAATGCTCCCAGTCTATGTTTGGGTAGTTGAAGTCGCCAAATATAATGGTGTTTGGAGAGACCTTCATATTTTCCAGTGTTCTCAGGAAGGCCGAGTGGGGTTCCTGGGTTTGGGAGGGTGGTCTGTAGCAGGCTATAAACTGGAAGGCAGTTTTACCCACTGTTAGTTGCACATGGATAGTCTCTGATGCTTCGTGCTGTGCCACCAACCTGGAGGTGTGGGTATCTTTGGCGAATATTGATACTCCCCCTCCTTTTGCAGTACGGTCCAAGTTTCGGGGCCGAAAAGCATGGTATGAGGTATAACCTGGTAGTGCTGGGGTGCTCTCAGGAGCCTTGAACCAGGTTTCTGTTACTGCACAGATATCGATGTTCTCCATGCTAAGGAGAGTTTCGAGTGCGTGCATCTTGAGGTTTAGACTTCTGGCATTGAGTAGCATTACTGTTAGTTTCTTATTCCTTGTGATACCTATGGAGGTGGGTTTGTCTTTTGAGCCTTGCCTAAAAAAGGCACTATGGGGTAGCAAGAGCCTTTGCCAATATCCGAAAGCCCAGGGGTGACAGGTGCAAGCCGTCCCTAGCGAAGCATTGTGGCTTGTCGAGCATGTCATCCCAGGCTGACAGGCATTGGATCCCCTTTGAATGACACCAATACTTAAGCAAATTGTTGAAATTGATCATCTTGTCTTCATATTGTGGCATCATTCTTGGTGAGGGTAAGATGCTACTCAAGGTCAGGGTCATACCGGCCTGGGCTACATGCTCAGAGAACTCCTCTATGTCTCTTTTCATGTAATCCAGGGAGGTACGTCTCAGGTCATTCACACCAGCATGGACAATGACTGAGTCATATTTGTACTTGCCTTAGAGTGACCTGAGTGCTTGTGTTATGTGGCGGATCCTAGCGCCCGACAGGCAGCTCACTGTGACCTTCTCCTTGTTCAGCCTGGTGAGCGGGACGTCAGTGTGCCTGACGATAGAGTCACCTATTACAAGTGTATCAGGTGTGTTGTTTAGCCTTAAGGGCTGTGACTGTTCGGCACACTGGCTTTGTGAGCTATGTGTTACACGAGTTTTGTTTTGGGGTAGTGGTTGCTTGGGTGTCTGCTTTGGAGGTCTCTGCTGCTTAGGCAGATTTTTATTTAGAGCCTCCGAGTATGTTTTTGTGTGTTTATGTGTTTGGTTTGCTGTTGTGGTAGGTCTATGTGAGATTGGAATTGTCGTGAGTGTGGTTTCCTTCTCCTCCTGATTGGTTTCACCAGTACTGAGTTGAGAGAGCTTAGCCTCCAGTATGGCTATATGGTTGCATCTCTCACATGTGTTGGAATTTGTTGGGAGGAGGAGAGGGTTGTCTGTGTACATGAGGCAGTTGTAACATTGCCTCAAGATTCCGAGATTCACCAGCTGGACCGGAGAGGAGATTGACAACTGACCTTTGGACATGCTAGAATAGTATTGGGAATTCCTTTATAATTGAAAAAAAAGGGCCAATGGGGAACGAGGTACTCAAGAGGAGTTTGTGAGGGTGTAGTGCTTTTAATATTTTAGTGCTGACTTATATAATTGCTTTAGTGAGCAAGTGCCAGGTAACTTAAATGTAATGTGTTTCAGGTAACTTAAATGCAAAAACGACAAACAGCGTTTTAGGTGGAATTAGCATTCAGGGAAATAACAAGCAAACAAACAAGCAGTGTCATGCAGTCTATGGCACCCAGTACCTCCAGGTAGTCTGCTACATGGTGGAAGAGGAGCATATTACTGGGCAACTCCTAATGGGTGCTGGGGAAGGAAATGTGCCCACCGGCATGTCATAACATGGCATCTAGGAACTGGTGGAGTATCCTAGATGCAGATGCCTGTGAGACCCCATGATGTCCCCAGTAGGTTTTTGGAAAGTACCTGTATCTAGTATTCTTAAGGCCACACTGCCGTTGTCCCTTGTTACAGCACTACACTGGAGCCTTTCTCCTTAGCAACCACTGTTTCCTGTTATTGTTTTGGTTCTGCATGCTACCCACTATAATGGTAAAATGCAGATTTCACTTATAATTGTCTTTTCACATTTTTTTTATTTTCTGCACAATCTCATGTGCGTGCCACTGCGCTATGCTTAAACAGCCCAAATTGGCCAAAAAAAAACTTTTATTTTTATAATTTTGAAACTATATTCCATGTCAATGGTCATATTTCTGGCCACTGGCATGCCTAATGATTATAATACATGCTTTACTTTGAGCTGTCATGCCCCCGTTTTGATTTATGTAGTAATGTATTCAGTTATTAGATGAATACATTTCTGCAGCGGACACTATTCTGGCACGGATGCCTGTCTGCTTACTGAATTGCTAATTTACCTCATTTGCATGGTTTTCACCAGCAAATGAGGTAATTAACATTATTCAGTAGTGTCTGTACCAGAATAGTGCAGCCAGTCTCGTGCATGCCCCCAGCCTGGTTTACTGAATCGCACAGGCTTCGAACTCAGTGTTCAGGCTGTGCCACTATTCGGACACGGGATTTTAGGTTACTTAATCCCAGGGTAAATCTATATTCATAGCCCACTGGATATGTTCATTACTCATTTTGTACCTAAAATGTTTTTTTTGGGGGGGTGATTGACTATTATAGATGGGTATATCACGTTAGGTACTCTTTTGCTATTATAGGCAGTACAGTTATAGTAATACACATAGGGAAACAAAATCAAGTACAATTATGATTAGTGACTATTGAATGCAGTTTACAAAGATGGAATATGGGGGTATATACAGATGCTGCATACTTCAGCAAAATCATGTTTTCCTTCTTCAAGACGGTATGAAAAGTGACCTAAATGCTGCTTTTGTACATATGTGAAAGTAAAGATTATACTGAAGTTATTAAGATACAATAAAACAGAATATGTAAAAAAATTCAAAACCTTACAAAAAGCAGGTAATATTTATACACACACACACACACACACACACACACACACACACACACACACACACACACACACACACACACACACACACACACACACACACACACACACACACACACACACACTTGGCTAACGTTGCCTGCTCATGTCAGACACACTTCTGATATTAATAACTGACAGTTATTTTTTCCTACCCCTCATAAGAAACAACGTATGTGTTTGCCCTGGATTTCTTTTGTAATTTTGAGATCCTTAATTGTGAGCCCTGGAATTACAGAAGCAAAACAATAAAACTAAAGGAGCACAGTGAATGAAGACAATTGCTGTGCACCTTTAAAGTTACTTTTTGCAGAATCGAGTCTCTCTACACTAATACAACTCCCTACAAAATAACTACCAATTTTATATACTACTGCTAAGATTGCACAACCACAGAAGAAAATGACCGTCTTTATCACAAAACATTATCCTTATCCTGAAGATCTTTTGACCTAGAAGGTACATAAATATCATACTATGCTGTATATGAAAGTCTTGTACATTTTTTGGGGGGTGGGATTATGGGGGTAGGAGCTCCCTCACAACTACAGTTACACACTGTTTCACTTTGTCAATTTTGATGTTAGTATGCAGTCAGTAATATTATTTTTTTTGGCATTTGTTTCATTTATGTTGTTTAGTTACTTTGATTAGCGGATTACTGTTCATACTCATAATGCATCATATGCCTCATATAATTAGTTATATAGTTATCTGTCTATCTATCTATCTATCTATCTATCTATCTATCTATCTATCTATCTATCTATATGTGTATGCATGTGTATACACACTTATATTATTCATATATTAAAGAACAGAAAATGAAAACTATAGCTTATACATGCAAACCTGAAGCAAGATGGTGGAATTTAAGTGGGTAATAGTGAGGCATTAAGAAGAGGCCAACTGATTAGTATTATTACAGGGAGTGCTCATGTTTTCCTATATGAAAAGTGACCTAAATGCTGTTTTTGCATGTATCTGGGAGTGGAGATTATAATGAAGTTTTGTTCTTCCTTAAGAACTGCATCCCATAGTTTGGAAATAGCAGTGCTGAAGACCTTTCTTGACAGAAAAGTCTGCCAAGGTCTTCTCACCTCCAGGAGGAGGTGGTGGGTTTGAGAGTCATAGCTACCTGGTGGGAGAGTATCTAGCGATGAGAGTATCAGTGGCACAATAGGTAGCACACTCACTTTTGGTGCTTGAAGACCAGGATACTGTGGGTTCTATTCCCACTCCAGGTGATTGGATTGCTCACAATACAGGATAACATTAAGGAGTGCTATACTCTGGATTGTGTTGTTGTCTGGATAAGATGTTAAACCCTGGTACAATCTGTTGAGTTAGTGCTAACTCTAGTGAATGTCAACGATCCCATTACTCCTATAGAAGAGTAAGGGGTCTTTATTTAACACAATATAATAAATGTTTACAAAATGTTCATATTTCCAGGCACATACATACACAAGTTCTGTTTCTTTATCATTGCTTTTATAACATCCTCACTGTCAATCTCCATAATTGACTCACGCTCCTTCTTCCACAACCATAATCTGACTTTTCTGAATATATCCATATCCTATTAAACAAAATTTCATTCAGTCTTTCATCACCAAATAACCCATGTTACATGAATAAATTCTTATCTACCCTTCTTATATGTTGTTTCTTCTTGTATTTATAATATTTATATCCATGTTGCTTATAAGTCTCAAAACATTTCTTCACACAATTTTCCAGAGTTCACTACTCTTTTACATTTAAAAAATGCTTTGTTGTCTCTTCCTACCCACAAAACAAAACACTCTTTCAACTTTCTTTTTATGTAGTATATTTCCCTTTCCTGGTAACTTATTTATTACCATTTTCCATAGTTAATCCTGAGACTCTACTATCTTGATACACCACTTTTTCCTTACATTAATGGCTTTAAAACTTCTTCTAGTAAAATCTTCCATGGATTTACATAATAATATTATTTCATTATATTCCTCCCATCTTTCTCTATATCATCACTTTTTTATTTTCCATGTTAGTATTTTTTGATAATTTTAATTTCATTTACATGTTGTTTTTCCTCTTTCACTTTTTCTCACCATCTCCCAGAATTGTTGTACTTATACTTAAACATTCTCACTACTGAATTCTCATTCTCCATTATTAACTTTAACACTCTATACAATTTTAAAGAAGCAGAATAAACAACTGGATTTAGTAACACCGATCCTCCCTTCATCTTCATTCATATAAAAACACATCTTTTTCACTCAGTTTAATCTTGAACTCCATATGAAAAAAACACCAGTTGCACAATTTCCTTTTCATATTTTACTGGGATCACATAAACATCTGACATATTTGCTATTTTTTCCAATTAATACGAATTTCACCAGATAATACTTTTTTCCCTTATGCTAATCTATATGTCCTCCAAAGAAGACATATTTCTTTCATTTATTTCATCAAACTATCCCATTGCATTATAATTATGGGTTCAGGCACCTAGGTAGTGAGACATTTCCCTGTGGTACATTTGGCTGGGGGACACATGGCTGAAGTGACATTCAGCTGAAATGAAATATGGCTGTTTGCAAATTCCCTGTGGGCAAAGGGAAGCACACACTGCCATGCTCACAGCTTTAATAACCAAATGCATGGGGGCAGAAGAAGTAATGAGTGTTGTGCTCAGTTTACAGTACATACTTATGTAACTACAACATGTAGAAGTGTACTACAGCATGGAGGGAGTCCTGCAAGCTACTGTAGTCACATTTATTCTCCAGTATGCATTTTAGGTAATGTTCCCTAGACACTGTGAAGGGAGAAGTGGCCACACACACCAATTATAAAGGTACTGCCCATTGTGCACTGCATTGTTACTGCCACTGACATGCCCACTGGCCAGCCTGCTGCTGATCCCTGCCATATTGCCTGCTGTCTCATGTTCCCTTGGGGGTCATGGACATTGTTTTCCCCCTGTGCATTTGGTTATTGGAGTTGTGGGCATGGCAACACATTCTTCTCTTTGCCCACAGGGAATTTGCAAACAGCCATATTTCTCTGCAACTGACTGTCACTTCAGCCATGTGTCCTCAGTCAAATGTACTACAGGGAAATGTCTCACTGGCTAGGCGCCTGAACCCAGAGGAAAATATTTGTATCATTTTAACTACTTAACTCACCAGGCAAGCTTAGCAATAGAATGTTTCAATAAGATACAGTCAATAGATGGTTGGCCTTACTGCTATTAGCATCCTGGTGAAGTATCTCATCTTGCCTTCAGCTTCGTCAAAAGGCCACAAGTACGCTACTGAATGCCTCTGCAAGACCTTGAACAAATAGTTGCTATTGTTTTGTTGATTAAAATGCTGTTAAAGCTGCATTTACTGCATTCATTCTTACTGACATTCTGCATGTCTTAAAAACATATTAGAATAAGTACAAGGTACTCTGTCAAAATAGCAAATTCCTTCGAAATGCCAAGCTACCTACCCCTTAAAAGCTGCAACAAGGGCATGAGTGGAAATCAGAAGAAATCAATCACAGGACAGGACAATAGTAGTAGTCTGTCTGTCATAGCATGTGTAGCGTATAGTTAGGGGAAGTAATTCGACCTACCAAGATCTTGTGAAGATATTCTCTTCTAGATCAAGGAGGTCAAGGTCTCATCAGACTCCTATACCCTCATACTCATCACTCATCAGACCAATGAATGCCCCATTCGAATGTATCTGACCCGACACTTGCAGCAGCTGGAGAGGCTACAAAAGTTCCTAAAAAAAAGCAAAAAAATCCAAAGTCTCTGTCCTGCCGACTGACTGAAAGAACTCCAGCTCTTCAGCTCTAAGCTTGTCGCTCAGTGGTGACCTTCCCCTTTTACTGCAGACAATGTCAACATGTCAAACCCAGATATGATTCAATTCAAATCAAAATCAAAAATCTAGAGCCAGCCACAAGGCGAAAGCTAGATGACTTTATTGACATTATCAGGAGGGGGACGGATATACAGATTCATCACCCAAAGACTCCTCCATGGAATGGGAAAAAAGAATAAATGTGAGGCAGAGCACGCTGGCGCTGGCCTCAAGAAATTCTGACCAATGGATGGGAGATGTGGGAGAGCAGATATACCCCGGATTACCTCAGTGTCTTCACTCAACAGAGCACAACAAGCAAAATAAATAGTTCCCCCATTTCAAGGGTGGGTGGCGAAGCCACAAAACTATGGGCTAGGCTAAAAATGCCTCGGGCAGATAGGTATTTATTTCAAAAGAAAATGTGTTGTGCCTGTGGGTATATTAGAAAAGCTGTCAGGTTTTAATCAAAGAAAAGTACAGTACGATTTGCATACACTGGATTTCTACGGTTAATTACAGCAGAGATAAAGGCTCAAGGAAAAACTTATCTTCTGCTCTACAACTTAATACATTACTGGTAAAAGAGAAAATCTCATACCAAAATCGATCAAATCTTGATAGAGTTCCTAGGGTTCTTCTACCGGTATTTTATTATTAGCTATTAAACACATAAATCAGCACCTTTCTTGTTAAAACTGTTTTATTTTTCATTCACTCCTGCCAGTGACTAACAGACATGCCATTTTTTTGTAGTACTACCATCTCAGAGTTTGTAAAGCACTTCTGAATTTGCACCAGAAATATGACAATGTTTATGTTTTAATAACTAGAGCTACTACCGATAAGCAGTTAACTATACTGTGAGTCAGTGATTTTTGAGCGAGGCACATTGATAAGCAATTAAGCATGTTTGCATTTAGCGCACCATGGATTATACATAAGCGTGAGTTGTTTGAAGTTTAGTTAGGCTCATCTTTATAAATGTTAAAATGTACAATATCTACTGCCAAGTACTTCACTATGTCGTGATTTCTTTATTGCATATTCTTTATGTAAAATGCATAATTATTACACAAAATTAGCTGGGAATGGTTATGACATCACTGTAATGCATTTTCCTCAAACTAACCAAATGCTGCTCAACTACACATCACTAACATCTTGCAACTCATATCAATTTTAATATGGGTTTGCCAATGCCACTATTTTTCAAATGAGTGACTCTGTTACTACGAAGTTAACAGTGTGATGCCATCCATTCCCCATGTTTAAAATAATGTGCAAGCTACGTGATTGCTTCTCATCAGCTTACAAATGTATTTTTACACAACCTTATAAGTGGATGAAGAATTTTTGCATTCTTGACAGTTCTACTGAAATTATGCTCTGTGTTCTGAAACTGCCATCTGAATTTCGAATAAATGAGTGCATAAAATAATAATAATCGCTTGCAAACAGAAGCAGCAAAGGAGAAAATGAATGAAAGAAAACTTACACGGACAAAGGGATTTGCTGCTGCTGGGATCCAATCACTTCCACTATCGGGGCACACACTATATTAGCCAATAGCCACCACATGACAACGAAGTAGACACAAAATTCATGTAAAATATTTAAAATTCCTTTAATTCGTCTGTTGACTTATGAGGAGCTTCATTGACAGCTAAGTAAAGCCTTTAAGTTTGAAAACTGCTGATGGCTTGAGTTCAGTAGTGGTCACAGTCCCGGTCTTTAAACAAATTCACCATTCAACTTCCACCCAAATGCCAAAAGTTTGTAATGACGATGCTGACATTAATATGCATGCCCCTACATGTGGATGACCTTGTGGGACATGCCAGAGATGTGTGATGACATTGGCATTGACTAAAAATTGTAAATAAAAAATCATGTTTTCAAGGGGCCACTCGGGAATTCGTGACACGCCATTATTTTAGCCCCAAAACCAGGAAATTCTGAGGAATTAGGAATGGTTGAGAGGTATGGTAATGTACACATTCACGGAAATAGGGAGATAGAAAGGCAGATGTGGGGTATGGCTGAAGAAGAAGGACACGCAAGTGGTATGTTAGAACAGGAAAATCTGAAGGATAGTCAGAGGAGCATGGGCAATTTTCTTTTGGTGGGAATAGGCCCCATTTTTTTATTTTTTGGAGAATAGAAGGAAAGAAAAACAGAGAAAGAGGAGAAGGGCAACACAGCAGATAGACACATATAACAAATATCAGAAGACATGACAGACAAAGATCAGAAATAAACATGAAGGAAAGGTAAGATACACAGACAGCACACAACATGGGCAATGGAAAGTGGGCATATGGGGTAGGGATGCATACCAGTTATAATGACATGCAGAAATACATAGGTAGCTATACACTGTGATGTCATAACATGTTTCAAACTGTGTGACAGTCTTACCTGAATGTGTATGACTGATGGCATGTTTGTGGTGTAGGGGAAGAAACAGGGATCAGAGTTCACATTGGATATTGAATCCAATATTCAAGTTGAGTGTCAGCAGTGCAAGTGTAAGCCAAGCAACAGCATGGATGAGCAAATGTAGCCCATAAAATACCACAAAAGACCAGCAGAGGGAAGAATAAAACCTCTAACCTTGCATGTGAATGGCAAACTACGAGTGTCCAGGTCCTTCCTCATTGTCATCATCATTTCCATCATGGTGATTACCATCATCGGAATCTGAGGACTTGGGCAGTGGTCTGGCATGTGCTTATACCTCTCAACCTCTTACAGCAAGAAATCTGGACATAGCCATAAACAATGGGGGAAACAAAGGCCCAAAATTAGGGGCAGTTTTTCAATATTGCTCTTAAAAACTTAGAAAGTTGATAGAGTAACAAATTCTGCATTAGCATGTATTTTCTGAAGGGTACTCAAATGTCTGTCATTATTTTCTAACTTCAACCCTCAATGACTTGCCAGTGGTTTGCCAGAAAACCACAACTTTATTTGAAATAGACCAAAATATGAGGCAAAAATCTGTACATTTTGTGAAAATCTATACAGTTGAGAGGTGTGCATGTGCTTGTCTCTGGTGTCTGATAGGAGATCATCCATGGATCTTATACTCTGTCAAGGTGAATCACATAACAAGAAGGAAATAACAGATTGTGCATTCCTGCGATTACATGAGTATATAACATACCTAATGTGACACAATGCACAGGCAGAAAACATTCAGTATGACACATTACTATATGGTATGCCCATAGTCAAATCTACCACCACATGCAATGTAAGGCATGAATCCAGATCATAGCAATGAAAAGTACATGTCTATCAGGCTGAACATTCCTGTGCAAAACATGTCTGTCATGAAACACAAACTGAAATGCACGTAAAGAATGTAAAAGACGTGATCTACTATGGCTTCAATTTGATCTTGCAAACGAGAAGAAAGGTATATCACAGTACTTTACAGGTGTCATTAAAAAGGCATTCTCAGATGGAGGCAGGGTCAGGATGGTGACAAGCTAACTGCATAGTTCCTCTGCTTTGCTATTTGATTTATATTAATGACAGGAATTATAAAGTTCATGACATCCTAAAAAGATCTTCTGTGTGGGATTATCTTCTTTTCAACATTTTGGAAGATACCTATTTGGATTCTACATCATTTACTAACAAAATTCCTGTCATTATTTTATCAAGAAGGTATTTGCTTATTTCTTCAGTATGACTCTTTCAAAAAACTAATTCACAGGATTTATCATTAAAGAAAGAATTACAGTCACGTCTTACAAACATACAAGAACTTTTGATAAAAATGGATAAGATGGACAACAAACTGACCAACTTTAAAGAAAACAAATGGAACAACTATATGAGATAATAAAACAGGAGAAAACTCAGATTTCAGAAATGGAAGATACTCTAAATGATATGCAAGGAAGGGTATCAGAAGATGAACACAATATACGGTTTTTATTAAAGCAAAATGCTTTATTGCTAAACTGATTATCTTGAAAACAGATCTAGAAGGAACAATATTTGTATTTGTGGTTTACCTGAAAAAACAGAAGGTGACAACATGGTTAATTTTCTCACATCTTGGCTTCCAAAGACTCTAAACTTATCTGAATCTCTGCCTTTTGGGAATTGAAAGAGCACATGGGTCACCTGTGATTCCTTTGTTTTTAAAGAATACATCTCTGAGATCCATAATTGTTAGATTTTTTTCTAGTCAAGATGAAGAATTGATATTAAAAACTGCATTGACAAATTCTCCAATTAAAAAAATGAAAATACAATAAGGTTTGACAATAACTATTCTGCATCAATAATATCAAAAAGAAAATAATTTCTCCCTTTAGTGAGAGAACTGTAAAAAGATAGATTAAAGCATATTTATTATTTTCAGGTAGACTTAAAACATTTCTTACAAATAGATTTAAAATATTTGAAACTTTTAGAATTAGCTATGACTTTCTTAAAGACAAATAAAATTATTGAACAAACAGAAAAATGGATTGGAATAATATTTTTCTGAAGAGACATGCAGAAAAAAATGGATGGAAAACAAAAGAGAAGAAGAAGAAACTAAAGGATAAATGAATTAAATGAATTTCAAATTAATAAACTAAAATTAAATAAAGCTCCTGGAAATTATGGTATTATACCAGAATTATATAAAGTAATGTCTAAAGAGGCTTTAGTACTATTGTTAAACGTTTATACATTAGTTATTGGTATAAGAAATGTTCCTCCATCTTGGAAATATACAGTAATTTTACCTATTCTAAAATCTGGTAGAGATGCTGCAGAGTGTTCTTCATATAGACTAATATCTTTATTAAATATTGACAATATATTTATGGCAATATATGCTAATAGAATTCAACAGTTTCTATCCTTAGACCAATCAAGATCAAACTGGTTTCATAATGAATATAAACTCTTATGACAATATTAAAAGAATACTTACTATAATAGATTATATTTATGCTACAAATGGTAGTCTGACTTTGATAAGCTTAGATATTAATAATGCTTTTGATTCAGTTCATTGGAACTATTTATTATCTGTTTTAGAGAATTATAATTTTCTGGATAATTTTATACATCCTATTAAAATCCTTTATGAAAAATTCTTTGCTTATATAAAAATTGGATCATATACTTCAAAATCAATTACAATTATTACAGGTACTAAGAAGGGATGCCCTTAGTCACCATTACTATTTGCTTTAGACATGGAAACAGTTGCTAATTACATTAGATCTAATGCAAATATTAAGGGTATCCAAATTAATCATTATTTAAATTCTAAAATCTAAGTATTTGCAGATGATATTTGGGTCTATATTTTAAGTTCAAAGTTTGAAAACGTTGAATCTCATATGATCGACATCATATGAGTGAAGTTTTCAAACATCGAACATTACAACGGAGATCGCCGTAGGGAATATTTCCCTTCACTTCAATGTAGTGCGATCTTGGAGTTGGTATATTTAAGTAGCAGGGGATGTGGAGGGGTGCAGTCCCCCATGTGAGGGGTGTAGGGTGGCTTGCCCCCTGCATAGAGCATTCAGGTATTTTTTTATTTTTAGTTTGTTTATATTTTATGTTCGATGTTTGAAAACTTCGCTCATATGGAGTCGATCATATGAGATTCGAAATGTTCAGACTTTGAACATATAATATGGACCCTGATATTCTATTAACTTTGATATACAGTATTTACTCTCTTTGCATGTTATTTGAGGCAATAGAATTTTTTCAAATGATATCTGGACCTAATTTTAATGATAAAACTAAAATCTTACTTGTAAACTGTAACACATGTAATCTAAACAAGAATTCTCCAAATATAAAGTATTTGATAATAAAATTAAGTATTTAGGGATTATTCCAACAGATATTAAAGGTATAATAACAATTAATTACACCAATATTTTAAACACTATAAAATATCTCATAAAATGGAACATGCTTTTTTACAGTGAAAGAGAGATTGACTCAAATCAAAATGATTATTCTTCTAAAAATACTATATTTTATGCAAGCTATATCATTTCCTCTTCCTAAATAATGTATAAAACAATTAAATACATTGATGGTAAACTTCTTTGGTTTCCTAATGAACCTAGATTGGCATTACATCATCATTTAAAAGATTGGACAGCAAGTGGTATAGAAGTATATGCATTATCGCCAATTATTAAGACAATAACTTTATGGATGAACTCTAACTACTCTGCTAAATGGAAAGAAATACAAGAAATAATTTGGTTAAATTCAAAGTACTCAATACCAGTACAATACAGTAAAATATTAACTAATAACTTTCTTTGATTGTTAAAGGAATATATTTCGGAGAGCAAAAATGAACCAATAAATTCCTGGTACATTACCACCATATTAACTGTATTCAAAATGTATGAATAAAAATCCAGAATTTAAAATATGGTTGTTTTTCTATTTCCTATAGCTTGTACAAAAAAAAAATAATATTAGGATTTTAATGTGTCAAAATTGATATAGCGGCATCAACTAATGAACTATGAGAAAGTACACTCTATAGATTATATTATGAAATATGATATAAATAAAGAAATGTGGTTAGATTTACAAACTTGTAGACAATCTATTATTACTAGATTAGAGTCAATGCATATGGGCAACCATGGTGGTGCAGCGGTTAGCATTGCCACCTCACAGCAAGAGGTTCTCTGGTTTGATTCTCGGCTGGGGTGCCTTCTGTGCAGAGTCTGCATGTCCTCTCTGTGGTCGCGTGGGTTTCCTCCGGGTGCTCCGGTTTCCTCCCAAAGACATGCTGTAGGTGAATTGGACACTCTAAATTGGCCCTAGGTGTGTGCATGCATGTGTGTGTGTGTGTGTGTGTGTGTGTGCCTTCTGTGGAAGGTTGGGCGTCGGGCTGGCAACTCGACACTGTAAAAACTCCACTGCCAATCATGAGTGAACAGGTGATCCGCTGTGGCGACCCCTAACCAGGAAAAGCTGGAAGAAGATTAGAGTCAATGCATTTAACTATTAAAGATTCTGTTCCTAAATTTACAGAATCTTTGATTATTCTAGGAAGTTCAACTGTTACTTGGAAAGGGTGCATATCTAAAATATATAAAGTAGTCAAGAATGCAAAATTATATTATAAAGAAAACGTCTGAAATTATTTTAGATCAATTAATGAGGAAGATAAAAAGTTAAAGTCAAAGTCAAAAGTCAAAGTAAACTTTATTGTCATTCCAAAATCACACAAGTGGAAAAACTGAACGAAATTCTGTCTCCGGACTCAATGTAATATATTATATTATAATAGAATATATATATATATATATATATATTAATAGTTATATTAATTCATTAATGTTAATATCTTCAAAACAAACTACCCTTTCATTGCAATGGAGGTTATTTTCCTGGATATTATACACATAAGTTTATTACCTCTCATAAATTTGAACTAATGTTTAAAAAAAACTTGAATGATGGAGGTGTAAGTTAAAATTAAAAGTGGATTGGCAACATGTTCTATGATTGTATATTGCTCAACCCATTCTAGAAAAGCTTGATTTTTTTTGTAAGGTATTTTTAATGACAATTTTTCTTAACTAAATCTTTGGTTTTGTTTAATATTAAAATACCTAAATGTGTCATCAGATTAAAATATCCTCTTCTTTGGAGCATATTAGGTATTGTATGAAAAGTAATTACTATGTACTTGAAAAATGAGACTACTCCTGCATTCAAAGAGTTTAAGAATATTGTGAATAATGTTTCCATCCATCCATTCTCAACCCTATTTTCCCCATGGGGTTGGGTTATCACTTTAACAGTGACAATCATCTTATGCCAAGGTTTACACTGCTGGGTGGCTAGCCCTGCCATGGTAGTTCATCTATACCACTCACTCACTCACTCGCTCACTCACTCAGTCACTCACTCACTCACTCACTCACTCACTCACTCACTCACTCACTCACTCACTCACTCACACCTATGACCAATTTAGAGTGTCCAATCCACTTACTGCATGTCTTTGGAATGTGGGAGGAAACCAGAGCACCTGGAGATGACCACAGTGAGGACATGCAGACTCTGCACAGAAGGCACCCCAGCTGAGAATTGAACCATAGAACCTCTTGCTGTCAGGTGACAATGCTAACCACTGCACCATCATGGCCACCCCCACTGTGAATATTTTTTGTCAATTGGAATTAACTACAATCAAGATGAGAACAAATAGTGTCCCTTCATATTATAACTATTGGTTAAAAGTTAAAGAGGTATTAGAAAAAAAATTGATGATAATATGAGATGAAATAATATTGTAACTTGAATGATTAATAACTTTCCATGTTTAAGTAGGCATCCTTATAAATAGTTATTTTATTACCTTTTTTATTCAGATTGTTATATGTTTTTAAACTTTAATAAAAAGCTTTGGAAAAAAAAGGAAACGAAAAAATTAATTATCAGATGATATGGCCTATAAGTATTATGTATAAGTATTATAATAAAAACAATTGAGGCTAGCAGGTAGATATTCATGTACATGACACATTGCCAATGTCATATTATTTATAGTTCTGGATAAGTGCAATACAGGTTCTTATCAGGGCAACTTTATTCATCATAGGATGTAGGTAGAGTAGTGCAGTGCATGACATAGTGTGCATACCACAGCTGAACTGTGGTAATCCTGCCATTACCTGTGCAATTGTCAACCAGCCATCATTACTCATGACAAACATGTGCACAGCCAGCACGCATAATAAAAGTCATAACATAAGAAGACAAACATGCCATGACACTGTCACAAGCAGTACTAATGGGTGTGCATGCTGCAAAAAAATGCAACACTGTTAAAACACCATAAAACCGATAACAAAATACAACTACTGTGATCTATAATATGCAGTACCTGAGATATACTTCACTACACTGGCAAACATACTGTATGAGAGAATATCAGTAATTCCATGTTTACTATCTTGTACGTGTGCCTCACACATTTATGTCAGTGTGTGAATATGTGAATCACTCACAATTGTAACCCAGGTGTCTGTGCAAGTAATGAGTCATGTTAACAGCCACACAATAACCTATTTGTATAATGAAGATATTGTGAGCTGAAAAAAATCAGTGGGAATTATAAAAGCTACATGCAAATAAGATGAACAATGCAACATGGTCATTGTTTTACACAATATCATCAAATATCTGGAATGCAATACAACACCCTAAATAAAATGGGCAATCATAAATATAGTAACAGCATGTGACATAAAATTGTAGGTTACAGCATAGAAACAGTACTGTCTACTAATGTATCAATACTCTGCATACATGTTTTAGCAATCCTATGTAGGTAACTGCAAAATACAGACAGTGAAATGTTCATCGAATATGTAACAGGCAGATATAAATGAAGAAAAAGATTGGCTATGTGCATAAAAATTCCTAAACACAAGATACAAGAGTGTTGCAAACAATGCATTACCAGTCTTGTATACTGAAGCACTAATCATGTTGAACTGCTGTAAATGACAGAGTGTGTTAACAGCAATCCAAATAAAACGACAGCAGACACCTATTTAGCATGTGAAGAGGCAGGCTATACACAACGATGAAGTCACTGAGCAATATCTGTACAAATATCAGTAAAAGAACAATCGATCTGTGTATAAAACATATTCAAAAACACTGTGACAGTTACACATAACTGACTGACATCTAGGTTGTGATATACAGTTAACATTACTCTTAGCAAATATGTCCTCTTCTTAATTCATATGTAACAATTTCTTAAGAAATACATACTTGCAAGCAAAGGAACTATATGAATATTGCAGTTACCTAGCAGATGCATACTGGGTAGTCTTGCATAAACAGTAGCATGCATGGAGCTGCAAACAAAGCCAGTCATCTAACAATGTTCTGATCTATTGTAGGTGAAATAATGTAAAAATGTATAAAACACACCTCTCTCCTTTTGATGCTCCTCTTACCTGTGCATCTGCTTGATATACAATGCTATATTCCTTGCTCTGTCCTTGTCACCTACAAAAGGTGCAAAGCATGTATTAATGGCAAATACTAGGTATATACAAAATAACAGTTAAATGCAGTAGGCAACTGTAAGTTCCAGATAACATTACATTTTAAATGTACAACATCTGCCAGACATGCTGACTTACAGTGGTCTTACACTAATGTTTTCAACAAGCAGTTGACAATACTGTGCATTTTCTAAAGCAGAGTTGACTAATGGAGGTCTGTATGAGTCAGTATTCACACATACAGAATTATACTTTGCAGTTGTCTTGGAGAATTATGGATACTGGAGAAATGCATAGTCATCAGCTGCCTAGGTGTTACAGGCATCAGTAAAACACTGCCATGCTGGTTGTGAAAATGATGTACTGTACAAATTGGAAAACAAATAGGTGCTATTTTCAATGGCATAGACATCAAAAAACAATATTAAAGAAATAACCACTATAGGAATTGAACCCATACTTAGGAGTGAACTCTCACTTTGCTTTAGTGATTAAACAGATGAGCTAATTGTCAGAACAGCTAAGTAATGAGTTTTAAAGGAACATTTATAGCGTATGTATTACAGCTATTTCTATGATTTCAATAGGAATGATCATATGTATACTGGGTATTATGACACCTAGTGTAGACATCCGCTGGGTGTCTGCACACCTCTGTGACCCTCTGGTGAAGAGCCTCAGTGTTCCTCTGATGCAGGTCCTCACAATGGTGGCAAACCTACACTCTAGTCTGGTAGATAGCAGTGCAATGTCGGTGCTCCATCACAATCTGGTTCTAGATGTCAATCATTTGAAAATCCTGTGCTCTTACTCTCATGCAATGCTCCACTCCAGTATAGATCGTCACAATCTGGGCGGTCTCCTCCTTGGTCCAACTGGGAACCCAGACAAGTTAAAGCCTCCTTGCAGTAGCCATGTTGATGATAGCATTAATACAGCAACCTTACAGAAATTGCTCAGTGAGGTACCACTCAGTTCGCAGGTAGCAGTAGTTGGATCTGTAAATGTATCAAAATCACATTTTAAAAGTGGCATTTATAAGATGGTATGAGGTCATGGGAAGAAAACAGGCATGTGCTACATATGATCCTGTTTAATGATACTTATTTAGTATTTGCATGGAGCACCTTCCCATTACATCAAGCTATTGGTTAATGTGCTGAATTTTGATAACTTATGCAGGTGTGCACATGTGGGATTCCAAAACCTTGAATGTTAATGAACCTCATTAATGGTGCCAATGGAATTTAAAAGCGGTGTGTACATAGCTGGTTTTGCTTTCAGGTTTACCTAACTTACAGGTAGCTTCAAAGATAATGTGGCACTTGCTGGCATTGTTGTGGTGGGATGTATTCCTGTCCTTATGGAGCTATGCTATTATTATGCCTTAGAATTATATTTGTACATGCTTAAATTGAGGATTTTAGGGAAATTTATTTTGCAATACAAAATTTATGTGACTTACTGGAGGGGTGAAGGATTGATCTGTATACATACAGGTTGGTACATCTGCTTCACTTAAAAAGCAGGGATTCAACATATGCACTTGCACAGGTAAATGTAAAGAGCCCTATTCAGCAGTACATATGGACACAATAAAGAAACATCCATGTATATTGTTAGTGACTCTGTGCATTCTGTGTTATACTTACGGAAAGAGACTTATTCTGACAGTATCCATACATTGTTATGTAGTATGTAGCTGCGTGTTCGTTATGGATATTCATTGGTGCTAAGTGTACTGTCTGTAGTATACGTATGATAACAAGGCTTCCTGATGGTTTCCATAAGTTGTGCAACTGCTACTGCACAAATACTTTCTGCTAAGAGTAATATAGTAGTAGTAGTTGTCACTGAATTTCATTTTATAGAGGCGAAATGTGGATATCATTTAATGCTCACTATTGATTGCATTGATATAGCTATTCATTCATAACAGTTCAGGCTACTGTGGCTGCTTTTTTCCACAGGTTGTTTGTTTAAACTTGTGTCGCATAACATCTATTGACAATACATTTAGGGTGTGTCTGACAGACATCCAATAGTATTGATTTACACATATGTTATGAGTAGTATGTTAATTTGATTGTGCATGCAGAACATATTGATATTGTGTGGCACAATGGTGTTGTGGTTGGCCTTCCACTTCTGTGATATCCATTGTAATGCAGTCAAATCTCACATACAATCTCTATAGATATCATAAATTATGATGTTATTCCCTGTTATGAAGGAGGTATGGGCCTCCATGAAATTGATTGCATGTATAGATCTACAATTGTAGGACTGCATACATATCTGCTGACCTCACAAGACCCAAACATAGTGAAAGTTTTAAAACATGAGGAGAATAAGTCTAAGATGACCTCCCTGCTTAGTCTAGCAGAAGCATATTGGTGTCAAGTGAGAATAGAAATCAAACCAGAAGTAGTTAAAAATCAGGCAACAACTGAATGTGCCAAAAAAGAAAAGACAGAATATAAGGTGAAGTATCAGATGAAAAGCCAAGAAATGTGAAAAATGCATATAGTTGCAAGTATAGAAAATGCTTGGAACAATCTCATGTTGAACAGGATGGAATGCAGGAATGGTTAAGGAGAGGTGAATTTAAATATTGTCAGCCCAAGATAGTGGACTATGTACATGTTGGTTTACAGAGTGAATTGAACATGTGGGAGAAACAGAAAATGTAGGTTTTGTAAAATAGAATTGGAAACAGTCGCACATATTGTTGCTGGTTGTGATATACTAATGGCAGAAGGACTGTATACTGAAAGGCATAATAATGTGGTAAGACTGTTGCATTGGAGATAGTGCAAACAATAAAATACTGAAGTAGCTGAAAAACACTGGAAACATGAGCCACAAAGCATTATAGAAAATGATTAAATTTATATCACATGGGATCATCCATTACCAACAATTCAAAAAATAGATGAGAGAAAACCAGATATAGTAGTCCATGAAAAGAAGAAAAAAGTAGCTTTGATAATTGAAATTGCTACACCCAGTGATTACAGTGTCTTATGTACGAAGAGACACAAAGTCATAAAATACCTGGATTTGCAGGCAGACACAAGGGTAAAGTGGAAGAAGGATACCGACTTCCAATACTAGTAGGAGCAACGGGTCTTTTAAAAAAGAATTTGCAATCGTACTTAGATATGTTACTGATACATGTAACGGTATAGAATTGCAGAAGGTGTCATTACTGGGAAAATTACAGGTGCTGTGATGAGCACTTCTCGCTGACATCAAAGATTGAAACAATACTAATTTCATGAACTTTAATCATACTTTGACTTAGGAATGGGGTCCATTCCCATTATGATATTAGAAACCCAAAAGATTTGGAGAAATTAAAAAGAGTGAAAACACAAATTTGGTTCATAGGTTCATATGTTCATAGCTTGGTACTAGGCTATCAGCTCTAAGGCCTATGCAAGCCTAGCCATAACAATTCCCTGGATATTTCTTCCCACGATATTTACTTCTCTGGGCCCCTGTCTAGCAGGGCAACTGACATGATCCCTGGGGTGAATTTCCTATCTCCCATCCAATCATCAAGGTTCCTTTTGAAGAGGGCCAATGAGGCGGTCTGCTTGACATGTATGGGCAGTCTATTCCAGAGTATGGGGAGTCTCTGTGTCAGGAACCTATCCCTCCAGCATGTTTTGTTCATTGTGATGATAAGGTTTAGATCTGTGGAGCATGTGGCTCTGAGGGATTGGGATTTCTTTAAGTGGAGCATGTCCAACAGCTCAGGGTTTGACATGGCCTTGTATGTTAAGCAGAGATCGCCTCTGAGTAGACGATATGCCACAGAGTATCGCTGGAGTTTTTTTAGATGGTCAGCATATGGCATCTGCTTTAGGCCTGTGATTCTTTTAGTGAGGTATTTCTCTGGCCTTTTCAGCTGTTGCAGATGTCTTGTGAGGTACATACCAAATGGGGCATTATACTCTATAATGGGTCTAATGAGGGATGAGTAAAGTGGGACAATGACCTCCTTTTTTCTGGATGAAAAGCCCTTAGTGATGAGGTGTGCCACATAGAAGGATTTCCTGACTGTTGTGGCAATGTGGTTATCGAAAGTGAGACCACTGTCCACCTGTGACCCTAAGTCTCTCATCACACTTTCGATGTTTAGTGTCCTGCCACCTATGTGGTAATTCATGGGTACATGTTTTTTTCCAAAGGGGATAACTACATTTCTTGGCATTAAGCTTGAGCCCATGGCTCTGGCACCAGGCATCTGTTTCTGTAAGGCTCTTTTGTAGAATATCCACATCATTTGGGGATTCAATAATGGCTCCCAGTTTGCAGTCATCTGCAAACTTTGTTATCCAGAGTCCCTTAGTGTTGGCTTGTACTTCAGAGAAGTAGATGCCAAACAAGAGTGGTCCCAGGACTGAACCCTGAGGTACTCCACTTGTCACTTGTCTGGAGCTGGATTTGGAGTCGGCTACTTTTACAGTCTGGGTTCTGTCAGTAAGCCAGTTGGCAACCCATCGAGTGATGTAGGGATTTATGCCCAGCTTAGTAAGTTTATCTATGATTCCAGAGTGGGGGATGGTGTCGATGGCCTTGGTGAGGTCCAGATAGGCTGTGTGGACCGCCTTACCCTCATCCACAGCTCTGGAGACTGATTCGAAGAAGTCAATCAGACTCAGGAGACAAGATCGGCCCTTCACAAACCCAAACTGGGTGGGGTCCAGTGTTTGAAGGTTCCCAATGTCTTTGTTTATAAGTTCCATGATAATGCGTACCATGCCCTTGCAGATCAGGCTTGTCAGACTGATGAGACGGTAGTTCCCGGGATCCAAGGCGGATCCTCCCTTGTGGAGTGGGATAATTGTAGCTGTGCATCACTCAGTGGGCCCAAACCCTGAGGTAAGGCTATGATTAAACATGACACTTAGGTGAGGTGCCAGTTCATTTTGTAGTTCATGTAGTACACAGCCTGGGATGTCATCTGGTCCCATAGATGCTGTATTCATAGCTTTGGAGAGTGCGGTTTCTACCTGTGTGGCCATGATTATCGGAATTTGGCAATCTTTTGGTATTGAGATGGGCCCTTTAGGGGGTGAGAGGGGGGTGAAGTTGGCACTAAATCGATCTGCCAGGATATTGGCAATATCCTTGGGATCAGTATATTTAATGCCATTCTGTTGTAGCTCAGAGCAGATCTGAGCATTGCCATTTAGATTCTTAACATAATTATAGAATACCTTGTGGTTGTCTTTGGAATCTTTGGCAATTTTATTTTTGTAACTAGCTTTTGAGGATTTTATGAGGGATCTCAGCTTCTTACTGAAGCTGGTGAGGGAGTTTTTTGCATCCTGGGATTTTCCTCTTTTCTGCAACATTTTCTTCTTTCTGTTGTATAGTTTGTTTATAGCAGGCGACCACCAGATTGGCTTCCTTTTTTTGGAGAAGAGCATCTTGGTTCTATTTGGGATGGCACGATTCATGCACGAGTGGATGTGCTTGTACAGTGCCTTAGTGTAGTATTCTGCAGTCGAACTTCCAGATCCCATCTGCGTGGGTGTTGTGAAGTTTGTCACTTCTGACTTCAGTAGCATGAAGTTGGCTTTGGAGAAGTTTTTTAAGGAGGTTTCCTTACTGGGGGGTGGGAGTGGGATGTGGATGTCAAGGGTGATTTGTTTATGGTCAGACCTGACTAATGAGGGGGTGACCCCTGGTGTGGAGCATTTATCTCTCATGTTGGTAATGACCAGATCTAGGATATTGGAGCTCCTGGTGGGACAATGGATTAGGTGATCCAGGGTATTGGAATTTATGAATTCCAAGAACCATTGGGAAAAGGAGTTGGTACCCGAGTAGTTTTCCCAATTAATGGCAGGGTAGTTGAAATCACCCAGTATTAGGGTGTTTGGTTGTATCTTAATATTTTCCAGTATGTTTAGAAAGGTGTAGTGACAATCCTGGGGCATGGTGGGGGATCTGTAGCAAGTTACAGTTTGGATTGCAGTCTTACCTAGTGTTAGTTGCACCTGGAGAATTTCAGATGCATTGTGTTGGGCAACTAGCCTGGAGGTGTGAATATCCTTGGTGACTATGGACACTCCTCCACCTTTAGTGTTTCGGTCTTGGTTTTGTGGCCGAAAATTGTGGTAAGAGTTGTAGCCTGGTAGTGCAGGGGTGCTCTCTGGAGCCTTGAACCAGGTCTCAGTTACTGCACAGATATCGATGTTCTCCATTTTTAGGAGTGCCTCGAGAGAGTGCATTTTGAGGTTTAGACTTCTAGCATTGAGTAGCATTACCTTCAGATTTTGCATGGTTGTATCTGTTATGGTGGTACAGTCTGTTTCAGAAGGTAAAAGTAATGTGGATGAGGCTGTTGCATCAGATACGGAGGAAAACATGTTCAGCCATTCTGACAATGTGGGGACTTCAGATGGTAGGCAGCATGAGGCCTGAGGAACAAGTATCAAGTTGAGCCCATTGGTGATGTTGGCCAACACAGTAGTTCTGCTCAGTGCAGTACACATAGGCATGTTGCTGGTGTGCAAGGGCACATTTCAGAGGGTGTCCGCCTACTCTTACAGGCAAATGAACATTCCCAGCAATGTCATGGATCTCGCATTCATGCACTTGCCTGTGCCATAGATCTTGTTGAACACCGGCTGTGTGTGTTGCACAAAGTACAGAAGCACAGACACGGTAAGGTCATGGTGGCATAGGCTGCTCAGAATGAAAGCATGTTATCTCTGGCATGGTCCATTGAATCCCTGGTTATGGCAGTAATACAGCAGTGCCATACTAAGAGCAGGGTTCAGCATGCCCTGACTGTACTTAGATGAGTTCCACATGGGAGAGATGCCTGCTCTCAGTAGATCATCCCTTACCCACTGGGCATCAATGTCTATGCTGCAATCTGCATGCGCATTTGTTGCTGGCCAGTCCAGGGTGAGCCCAGCAGTCATGACCAGACAGTCAGCTCACACCCTTGTGTCTCCACATGCTGATGTCATCCCAGTCAGTCTCCTCTATGGAGCAACATGGTCTCAGTGTTTCCATACATGGAAGGGGCAGTCAGGACTGCTGCGTGAGCTATCATCATGGGCCCCCTAGACTGTGTTACTGTAACATTGACAATTGATCCACTATGCCCTGTAGTGTCAGTCTTATCCCAGGATGATGATGAATGCTGTACAGACCACTGACAATTTAATTTGTCTGTGATTGTTGTGAAGTCTGATGCCACAAGAGTTTGTCACTTTTACTGACCAAAGTAACTCCATTCAGCACATGATAATTCTTGCCATACTTTACATTGGTATATGCTATTAGTGACACTGACAACAATTCTGCAGTATGACCTAACTTGATTTGTTTGCATCATTTGATAATAGAGAGAGAGAGAGAGAGAGAGAGATAGGGATAGGATTCACAGAAGTATGTTCCTTGTTGTCTGCCATACACACATATACCAGCATGAGTCTGTATGTATACTTTTGTCACTTGTGGCCTGAGTTGATGCTCCCTGTCATAATAGATGTGTGTATATATATATATATATATATATATATATATATATATATATATATATATATATATATATATATATATATATATATATATGTTCATACTATCATATGTTACAATTATGTTGTTTTGTCTGATGCTCAGTGTGTACATCTAGTGTGTAATCTCCATTAGATACAATTTGTGCTGCTATGGTAGGGCAACATCTGATCATCGATGTTTAATCTGTGTACTTCTATACATATGGCTTGTCATGACTCAAAGGTGTGTGCCAGAGGCTGCTATGTTGCTTGAGCCTGCACTTGTGGTCACATATTTCGTCTCCCACTCCTGCGTCTTCTGCCCCCTGTGTCCTCTGGTCCTCCTCTGATAGCTGCAGACTCATCTTCAGATATTTGGGATTCTTAGGGTAGTTCATCCACACTTGCAGCAGCAAGACTGCCATGTGTGGTTGTTAGCATATTGTGTAGCATGGTTTACACAGTAATTATCTGAGATGCATTTTCAGGAGTCTATTGCCGTGCACCCCCAGATGTGTCCAGACATCTGGACCTAACTTTCAATACTTCACAGTCACCTATTGTGGGGAGAGGGGAACATATGTTGTCATCATGCATAATGTTGACAGGGATGTATTTAGCATATATCCTAGCTGTGTTCTTCTACTGACCCAGTTGTAGTCCCTCAGGTATTTCACTGTGCTGGAATGCAGCCCTCAGACCACATTCCCTCCATATGGCATCATCATGGATGCTCCTGGGATGCATCACCATAATATTTGTTATGCTGCCATCTGCTGCACACACCACATGACAGTTCAGTGATGGCCACCCCTTTTTATTGATGTATCTTTCTGGTTCTGGTTGCACTGGGGTCTTAATAGCAATGTGGGTGCAGTCTATTGCACCAAGAACATGGGGAAAGTTGGCGATGATATAGAACTGGTGCATGACATTTTGCTTCTCCATCAGTATAGATGGAAAGTGTATATGTTCCTCTACCATGGTGCACATTGCTGCCAGGAACTGTGTAAGTATGTAACTGGCAGCTGTTTCTGACACTCCTACATCCTCTCCAATATGTTGTTGGAATGTCCCAGATATAAGAACACCTAGGATCAGGCAGACCTTTGTTTCAAGAGGTATGGGGTTGCCTCACAATGTGCACACAGACATGTGTGGGGTGCACATGTTGCACACAGCCCGCACCAGCAGTCTGTCTAAGCAGAACCTCTCACTGATTTCTTGATTTGAGAGTTGGCTTAGTTGTAGCCTGGATCTCTGTCTACCTGGCTGCCTTGCAGGCTGAACAGCCAGATCCTCCTCCTTGGCTTGTGGTACCACAGGCTGTTGTAGTTTGTTCACTGCAGGTAGCATTTTTTTATTCAGTATTGTTACAGATTTCCTGGATTCCATGGGAGATAGCTTCTTCCTTAGTGTTGCAGTATGGCATTTACTGACGATTTTGGAAACAGAGTTGACATTGAATTTTGTCGCATTTAAATTGCTTTGAGTGTGCATGATGTATTTTGGAATCCAATGGATGTGTGCAAAGTCCATAATTATCCTGTGCTGAATATATAAGTACTCAGACTGATTCCAGCTTGTCTTCTGAAATCATGTCCATAGCTGGTGCACTGAAGTCTTCCTTTGCCGAGGTACACTGTCATCATCTAACTTCTGGAATCTGGTTCCTTATTTCTACTCTTTACCCTATTGAATCATTTTCCTGGGTTTATTTACAAATAATCCTTGATCCTCAGAATCAGATTTTTCTCTGGCTAGAACTTCAAAAAATATTAGTGCCAGTCCCTTCTCCTGACCTCTTTTTCTGCATGTAATCTCTCTCCTCCATTTTCCCCTATATATATTTTTTCTTTTTCAACAGTTTTTTTTATTCATCTAGTTCACTCTCTGCCCCAGCCTCTTTCTGTCCTTCCTTATGTATGCTTTCTTCCCTTTGCCCTTCTTTCTCATTATGTTCTTTTTGCTGTTGACAGTCCATCCAAATGTGTCCCTTTTTTATGCAACTTGCATTCAGCCACACACCTTCTGGCTTTATGCCATTCTCCCCACACCAGTTACATTGTATCTTGTCATAATCAACTCAATGATAAAAGTCCCCCAAACATAACATAATTTAGGCTGGCCAGTATATCTTAATGCCCCTCTATGAACAGCCACAAAATAACACTTGGCAAGTGTTTCACCATGTTTTTTTGTACATTTCAAACCATCTTCCAGCCTCCAGCCTCCTTTCCATAAGTTTCTTTCATCTCTGACTTTCTTAAAGTTATCAACAGTTTCAGATAAACTTTGCATGCATTTTTAACATTCTATTCTTCCAGTTTATCAATTCACCACTGCATACCAACATTTTTTAACATTTACGTTACTATCAGAAAACAAATAATTTTTCCAGTTTCAAATATTAAGTTACAAAGTCTCTTTCCCTATATATATATATATATAAAAACACTGGATTTATTGAGCTTTAAAACACAGACCATTTACCAAATTCCTATATGTAATATCTGTCTATTAGTGTCATTTTTTCATGTTCCACAGTTGGTCTTTTCTTTTTTAAAGCAGTTTACTTACAGTTTATTGTTGCTGTCACTGCTGCATATGTTTCAATTATTGCATTATCTGCTGTCACAAAGTCAGTCTCCTTCTCAGTTTGATGCTGCATTCATCTTTTACTTTCTGCCACTGCTGCATTGTCTGCTGCCTCATCACCTGGTCCCTTTTCCACATTACCATCCTTAGCACTTCTGATGAATTTATCTGCCACCTCACCCAGTAAAACAACAGAACTGTCACCTGTGTCATTCTGCTCAATTATTTTCAACAGAGCATCATTTGCAAGCCCTCCGATGCTAGTCCTGTTATATGCACCACTCCAACCAATTTGCTTACTTCATTCTCCATTGAGACAGCTAAATACTGTTCATTTTTATTATGTACCACACAATAATCTTCATCTGCATTCTTTTACTCTAAATTTAACATTTTGTTTACCAATCTCTCATTTTCTGCCTCCAAAAATCTCCATAACTTTTCTCTCCTCCATGCTCCTGCTTACCTTAGTGCTCTTCTTTGCTGCTGTAGAAGCCCTCCAGGGCCACCTAGCACCTCCAAAGAGTAGGTAAAGTTCCCAGATGCTCTGGTCAAATATTCCACTTGTAATAAAAATCCACCTGATGTTTTTCCCCTGAGAAGTGGTCACTAGCCTGGCTAACTAAGGCTAAATAAATAAATTAACTCCGCAGATCTGCTCTTTTTGGTCTCACCAGTAATGTGTGCTTAACAGATCTGCAGTTGTTGCATTCTGTAGTCAAAGAATAGCTAATGTGGTGCAACTAAATAATGATGCTTCCAGGCTAGGAGAGATGAAACATATCTGGTAACCCTACAGAAGGCATCTTGAGACATGATTAATAACCATAGGTAATGCCAGTTCTATAAACTTGATAAATATGAAAATAAAGAATAAACACCTTAGTCTGCACCTTAAAAGCAAAAATCCATGGTGCAGTACTCACACTATTGTAGCAGCATTATTACCCACTGTCTGTAATGAGAGATCCACCACTTACAATATTATAGCAGAGTTATTACACACTGTCTGTAATGAGAGATGCACCACTCACAGTATTCTAGCAGTGTTATTACCTACTGTCTGTAATGAGAGATGCATCACTCACAGTATTGTAGCAGCGTTATTACCCACTGTCTGTAATGAGAGATGCACCACTCACAGTATTCTAGCAGCATTATTACCCACTGTCTGTAATGAGAGATGCACCACTCACAGTATTCTAGCAGAATTATTACCCACTGTCTGTAATGAGAGATGCACTACTCACAGTATTCTAGCAGCGTTATTACCCACTGTCTGTAATGAGAGATGCACCCCTCACAGTATTCTAACAGCATTATTACCCACTGTCTGTAATGAGAGATGCACCGCTCACAGTATTCTAGCAGTGTTATTACCTACTGTCTGTAATGAGAGATGCACCACTCACAGTATTCTAGCAGCGTTATTACCCACTGTCTGTACTGAAAGATGCACCACTCACAGTATTCTAGCAGCATTATTACCCACCGTCTGTAATGAGAGATGCACCACTCACAGTATTCTAGCAGTGTTATTGCCTATTGTCTGTAATGAGAGATGCACCACTCACAGTATTCTAACAGCATTATTACCCACTGTCTGTAATGAGAGATGCACAACTCACAGTATTCTAGCAACGTTATTACCCACTGTCTGTAATGAGAGATGCACCACTCACAGTATTCTAGCAGCATTATTACCCACTGTCTGTAATGAGAGATGCACCACTCACAGTATTCTAGCAGTGTTATTACCCACTGTCTGTAATGAGAGATGCACCACTCACAGTATTCTAGCAGTGTTATTACCTACTGTCTGTAATGAGAGATACTAATTTCATCTGCCCTGTTGGTGATTTTTTTAGTTTGCACCACACTGTCCTGAGTGTCTTTACTGATATGATGTCACATTGTTTCACATCCAGTTGCTCTCTGTTTTCTGATGTTTTTGTTTCCAAGCGGCACTATGTGCATTTTCAATTTATCTTAACCTGTGATACTATGATGTTTGCTGCAAGTACCTCCAGCACCCTTTTCATTCTTTCTGTTTTTTCTTGGATATCAGCCCCGTTACATAACATTATCCTACTTGTAAAAAAGCAAGCTGTTCCACCTAGCCTCTCTGTAATATTACGTTTATGGACATGGAAAAGGGCCTTCTCTGATACTGACCCCTTTGATAACAGACTAGTAACCTTCCACACACCTGAGAAGCCTCAGTTTAATATTACCCTTTATGCTGTATTTTCTAGATCATATTTTATCCATGCTTTCACCTAGTGTCCACCACGTCTGTCTATGCTATTCTTTTGAGTATTAGCATGTGAAAATGCCTTACTGATCACATCTACAATATTTTTGAAGAACTACCTTGATTACCTAAACAGATATTGGTATTACACTTAGCCTGTTTCACTTGTGTACAGCCTGTAGTCTTACAATGTGAGGGATTGTAGTCTATGTAGCAGACCCTAATGTAAAAACAGGGAAAATGATGATGTATCAGCTGATAACCATTTCTTTTATTTCACTGGGAAGATGTGGAGTTGTTACCACAAAGTATATTCGTTTGCTGCAAGCCAGCTGGCATAGATGCAGGGCATCACCTAACATGTTAAGTCTTATTCTACCAGCACACCTTCCCACTCAAATCATATTCACCAAAGGAGGGATGACCGTAAGTGTTGATGCTTGGTGTTACACTCTTTAGCACAGAAAAACTAAAAGAGACAATGCTGCACATAGGGGCACATGATCAAAGCAGTGAGACAAAGCAGAAAACAATGCACCCTATAGATTTGCCTCATACAGCAACAGTGGTCCCTCTCCACAAAGGTGGTGCCTCAACGGATCCTGGAAACTATCGCCCCATAAGCCTGACTAGCTTGGTCTGCAAAGCTATGGAAAGGATCATCATGGACCTCATAAATAAAGATATTGGGGACCTACAGACACTGGATCCTACCCAGTTCGGCTTTGTTAAGGGCAGATCCTGCCTCTTAAACCTGGTTGATTTCTTTGAAACACTCACCAAGGCCATTGACGAGGGGAAGGTGGTCCACACAGCCTACCTGGACCTCGCAAAAGCCTTCGATACAATACCCCACTCGGGCATTATAGATAAGCTCACCAGCTTAAATATAAACCCCTATGTCACTACATGGGTTGCAAACTGGCTCAAGGACAGAACCCACATGGTTAGAATTGCTGGAGCCATGTCAGACTCCAAACCAGTTACAAGGGGCATCCCACAAGGCTCAGTCCTGGGACCTCTCTTGTTCGGTATATATTTCTCGGAGGTACAGGCCAACACGGAAGGACTGTGGTTGGCCAAGTTCACAGATGACTGCAAACTGGGTGCCATAATCGACTCTCCAGCCGACACAAGCATCTTCCAAAAGGGCCTCATAGAAACAGACAACTGGTGCCAGAGCCATGGCCTCAAGCTAAATGCCAAAAAGTGTATAGTCATCCCCTTTGGCAAAAACAAAGTGCCCACAAATTACCACATAGGTGGTAATCCATTAAGTACAGAAGAAGTAATTAGGGACCTGGGGACCCAAGTTGATAGCAATCTCTCATTTGACAACCACGCGGCCAAAGTGGTTAGAAAAACATTTTATATAGCCCACCTAATCATGAAGGGATTCACATCTAGATCAGGGGAGGTCATCGTGCCTCTTTACTCATCCCTCATCAGGCCCATAATTGAGTACAATGCCCCTTTTGGGATGTACCTTACCAGACACCTGCAGCAACTGGAAAGACCCCAAAAGTACCTCACCAAGAGGATCAAAGGGCTCAAACAGATGCCATATGCTGCCCGGTTAAAGAAACTCCAGCTCTACTCAGTGGCATACCTCCTGCTCAGAGGCGATCTGTGCCTGACATATAAAGCCATGTCCAACCCAGAATTAATGGACATGCTGCACCTCAGAAAATCCAAATCCCATCGAGCTACGCGCTCGAGAGACTTGAACCTCAGCACTGAAATAAATAGGACATGCTGGAGGGACAGGTTCATAACCCAGAGGCTCCCTTCACTCTGGAATAAAATCCCAGTCCAGGTTAGGCAGAGTCCCTAATTGACTCTCTTCAAGAGGAATCTTGATGAGTGGATGGGAGATCATAGGTTTACCCCGGGTATCACTTCTGTGTCACTGTTAGACAGAGGCACAGTATACTAACCTCGAAAAAGGGCATAGCAAAATTAATTTAAAATGGGTGGTGAAAGCCAAACACACTCTGGCTAGGCTTATAAATGCCTTAGGGCAGATAGCCTAGTATGAACCTATGAACCTATGAACTTTAGTATTCTGCTATGATATGAAGTCCTGGTTCACTGGTTTTCATTCTCAGCAGGAATATATATTTATTTCAGAAATGAATTTATAATTTCTATATAAATGAAAGTCATCTGACAAATCATTAATTACTAGCCTCTATCTTGTTCACAATCCTGTGAAGGAGAATCATATAAGTCCTCTTCTGGTCATGGGAAGCCCTTATTTTCTCCTATAACTTGATAAAAATGTCAATCACTGGTATTACCTATTCTCTAAGGATTCAAGGGTAAATCCTGCCAGGGTACATTAACTTTTCCTCCTTTAGGCTTTTATGTTTTTTAAGACCATTTATTCTGTGAAATGACTGGGAACATCCTTTTGACTGGGCCAATACTCGTTTCATCAGTTTATGGACTTTCAGATATCTGGCAGTCATCCTTTTTTCTTTTTGCTTTAATTAGCGTAACAATGTCTTCTTCCTGAGATTTTTGCTCTCAGGATACACTTTCCCTCATAGATTTTAGCTTATGTGGGTTTGGTTTTCCTTGTTCTTGATTCGCATATTTGTTTTTAGTAAAGTTTGCTGCTTCTGTGATGGCAGTTTTGGTATATCTTTGTTGGTTAC
>NC_056726.1:1628537487-1628594987 GCF_019279795.1 Protopterus annectens | reverse complement strand
TATCCAGGACTGTTGGTAAGCTTCTGAGCTCCCCAAGCCCTTCTGTGTTGGAGAGAAGCCTTCTAGCTTATCAGTGGGAATGGTAAACACAAGGTAACTTATCTACCACAGGAGGAGTGGTTTTTGGCCCAGAAATTATAGTTTATTGGCCGTTTGAGCAGTTTTTTTCCATCTCTTTCAACTTTCTGGTTTGAAAGCCACACTTGTGCCTGTTTCCCGCCTTTCCTATAACTAGCCTAGTCCAGTTACACAGTTGCTGTATCCAGGATTGTTAGTAAGCTTCTGAGCCCCCAAGCCTTTCTGTGTTGGAGAAAAGCCTTCTAGCTTATCAGTGGGAGTGGTAAGCACTACGTAGCCTGTCCTCCATAGGAAGAGTGAGTTTTGGCCCAGAAATTGTAGTTTATTTGGCCGTTTGGGCAGTTTTCCATCTCTTTCAACTTCCTGGCTTAAAAGCCTATGTTTGTACTTGTTCCCCACCTTTCCTGTAACTAGTCTAGTCCAGGTACAGATTTGCTGTATTCCAGGACTCTTTGTAAGCTTCTGAGCTCCCCAAGCCTTTCTGTGTTGGAGGGAAGCCTTCTAGCTTATCAGTGGGAGTGGTAAGCATTAGGTAGCCTATCTACCACAAGAGGAGTGGTTCCTGGCCCAGAAATTATAGCTATTGTTTTTTTCCATCTCTTTCAACATTCTGGTTTAAAAGCCGCACTTGCGCTTGTTTCCCACCTTTCCTATAACTAGCCTAGTCCAGATACAGAGTCGCTGTATCCAGGACTGTTGGTAAACTTCTGAGCACAGCAAGCCTTTCTGTGTTGGAGGAAAGCCTTCTAGCTTATTAGTGGGAGTGGTAAGCACTAGGTAGCCTGTCTACCATCAGAGGAGAGGTTCTTGGCCCAGAAATTGTAGTTTATTGACCATTTGGACAGTTTGTCCGTCTCTTTTAACTTTCTGGTTTAAAAGACCACATCTGCACATGTTTCCCATCTTTCCTGTAACTAACCTACTGGCTAGCACTAGAAAGCCTTAAACTGATACAAGCCTTCTAGCTTAGGAGAGAGACTTTGGAGTGATTAAGTATCAGTTTTCTGTACTTTCTTGCTGTACTTAACTGTTTTCCACCTAAATGCAGATTTTGCAGCATTTATTGTGATTTAAAAGCTTCTTTTTTCACATATTGTACTTATTTGACTGCCTGCACTTTTAAAAAGTTGTTTTTTGTTTAAATAATTTGTTTAACTGTTGTAGACTACACACTAAAGTGTGATAGCCTTTTCTGATCATTTGTAGTCATTTAAAGCTGTTTTAAGTGTATTTTTTTTACTGTTTTTTCCTTATCTTTTCAAAAAAACAAAAAAAAAAAACAAAAAAATTCCTTGTTTCCCACCTTTCTAAGCTAGTATAGTCCAGTTTTCAGGCTAGTGCTGAATTCAGAGCTATGATACTAATTTCTGAGTTGCCCATACCTTACTTGGATAGAAGGAAGTTTCTCTGTTCACCTGTGAGAGAGGGGAGCTTTGAGCAACCTATCTGTCCCTGGAGGAGTGGTTCCAGCCCAGAAGTTAGTACTTTATTGGCCATTTTGGGCTAATTTCTATCTCTTTCATTTCCCTACTATAAAAACCACATTTGCACGGTTTTGCACACCAGGCAGTGCTGGTTAGCTACAGTTAAATTATTCCTGGTTCCACTAAGTCTCCTCTTCAGTTTTTCCCTTGAAACTAGTCTAACTCTCAACCTAAGCACTCAGAAAGCATCTTACAGCCCAGCACTTGCTCAGACCTAATAGCAAGCACTAATATACCCTGACACTGAATGCCCAGCAGGGTAAGGTTCTTTATTCACCCCTCACCAAACAAGAGACTAAGCAGCTCACCCTACTATTCAGGCATGACAAAAGGGCAACTTCAGGTGCACTCTCCAGTCCAGCTGGTGAATCTGGGTATCCTGAGGCAATGTTACAACTGCCTCATGTACACAGACAACCCTCTCCTCCTACCACAAAACACCAACATATGCGAGAGATGCAATTATACAGCCAAACTGGAAGCTAAGCTGTCTCCACCCAAGATTGGAACAAACAGTCAAGAGGAGAAGGTTAACACTTGCACCACAACTCCAGCTGCACACAGACCTACTAAAATAGCACTGGCAAAAAATGCACATAAATACACAAAATCATACTCGGAGGCTCTCAGTAAAAACCTGCAAAAGCATCAGAGACCTCCAAAGCAGACACTCAAACAACCTGCACTTCCCGTCACAAATCAGACAACACATAAAACACAAAATCAGTGTGCCGCACAATCACAGCCCTTAAGGCGAAATAACATACTTAACACACTAGTAATAGGTGACTCTATAGTTAGGCACACTGATGTCCCACTCACTAGGCTGGACAAGCAGAAGGTTACTGTTAGCTGCCTGTCGGGAGCCAGAATCCACCACATAACACAAGCACTCAGGTCATGTACAAATATGACTCTGTCATTGTTCATGTTGGTGTGAATGACCTGAGAAGTACCTCCCTGGACTTCATGAAAAGAGACATGGAAGAGCTCTCTGATCATGTACCCCGGGCTGGTATGACCCTGACCCTGAGTAGCATCCTGCCCTCACCAAGAATGATACCTCAGTATAAAGAAAAAATGATCAATTTCAACAATTGGCTAAGGTTCTGGTGTCATTCAAAGGGGATCCAGTGTCTGTCAGCCTGGGACGACATGCTCATCAAGCCAGGTTGCTTCGCAAGAGACCGCTTGCACCTGTCACCCCTAGGCTTTCGAATACTGGCCAAGGCTCTTGCTGCCCCCATAATGCCTTTTTTAGGCAAGGCTCAAAAGTCAAACCCACCTCCATAAACAGCACAATTAACAAAAAACTGAGGGTTATGCTACTCAACGCCAGGAGTTTAAATCTTAAAATGCACGCACTCGAAGCACTCCTCAGTATGGAGAATGTCGACATCTGTGCAGTAACTGAAACCTGGTTCAAGGCTCCAGAGAGCACCCCAGCACTACTGGGATACAAATCATACCACACGTTTCAGCCACAGAAGATGGACCGAAACACAAAAGGAGGGGGTGTATCCATATTCATCAAGGATACCTACACCTCCAGGTTAGTGGTGCAGCATGATACCTCTGAGATCATCCATGTGCAACTAACATCGGGCAAATCTGCAATGCAAATTGTGGCCTGCTACAGATCACCCTCCATGACTCAAGACCACCACTCCACCTTTCTGGACACACTGGAAAACATGAAGGTCCTACCAAACACCTTGATATTGGGCGATTTCAATTACCCTACCATTCACTGGGAAAACTACTCGAGTACAAATTCCCAGGCCCAGCACTTCCTGGAATTCATCAACTCAAATGCCCTGGATCAGCTGGTAAACTCCCCTACCAGAAGTGAAAACATATTGGACCTGGTCATCACCAACATGGGTGACAGGTGTTCCACACCGGAGGTCAACCTGTCACTGGTTAGATCAGACCATAAACTAATCACTCTGGATGTCCACACCCCCCCACCCCCAACTAAGGAAACCACAGTAAAAAACTTTTCTAAAGCAAACTTCACCTTACTTAAGACAGAGGTGGTAAGTTTCACAGCTCCCACTCTAATGGATAACGCTGCCCAAGATGCAGAAACCTTTACAAATGCCCTCTATAAGCACCTACAAGGATGCATGGATCACGCCATCCCTAGCAAAACCAAGACTCACTCCTCTAAGAGAAGGAAACCAGTTTGGTGGACCCTTGCAATAAACAGGCTATACAATAGAAGGAGGAAACTAGTTCAGAAAAAAAGCAAATCCCAAGAAGGAAAGACATCCCTGATCAGTATCAGTAAGAAACTGAGGTCCCTCATGAAATCATCCAAGGCTAACTTTGAATAGCCAAGGATTCAAAAGATAACCACAAAGCCTTCTTTAGCTATGTTAAGAATCTAAGTGGCAACTCTCAGATATGCACTGAACTAGTGCAAAATAGCACAAAATATACTGAACCTACTGATATTGCCAACATCCTGGCAGATAGATTCAGTGCAAACTTCACCCCCCTCTCACCTCCAAAAGGGCCCACAACAATACCGGAAAAGTGTAGTGTCCCAAAAATCACAGACGCATAGGCGAATGTAGCCCTTACAAAAGCCAAAAACACAGCGTCAATGAGACCAGATGGTGTCCCAGGCTGTGTCTTGCATGAACTACAGAACAAACTAACCCCCCACCTAAACACGCTGTTCAACCTCAGCCTCTCCACAGGCTATGTGCCCATAGAATGGCACACAGCAATGGTTATTCCTCTCCACAAAAGAGGGGCCACAACTGACCCTGGTAACTATCGCCCCATAAGCCTGACTAGCCTGGTCTGCAGGGCTATGGAGCGCATCATCATGGAACTCATTAACAAAGACATTGGGAACCTCCAAACACTTGACCCGACCCAGTTGGGCTTTGTTAAGGGCAGATCATGCTTTCTAAACCTGGTTGACTTCTTCAAGACAGTCACCAATGCCATAGAAAAGGGAAAGATGGTTCACACAGCCTACCTTGACCTCGCCAATGCTTTTGACGCCATTCCCCACTCAGGTATTACAGAAAAACTCACCAGCCTGAACATAAACCCCTATGTCACGAGATGGGTTGTCAACTGGCTTACAGACAGAACTTACACGGTAAGAATAGCGGGCTCCAGGTCCGACTCTAAACCAGTCACAGGTGGTGTCCCACAAGACTTGGTCCTGGGACCCCTACTGTTCAGCATATACTTCTCAGAAGTACAGGCAAACACAGGAGGACTATGGCTAACCAAGTTCGCCAATGACTGCAAACTGTGAGCCATAATTGACTCTCCGGCTGACATGGACATCTTCCAAAAGTGCCTTACTGAGACGGACACCTGGTGTCAAAGTCATGGCCTCAAGTAAAATGCCAAAAAATGCATAGTCATCCTGTTTGGGAAAAACAAAACACCCATAAATTACCACATAGGTGGCAGCCCCCTTAATACAGAAGAGGTAATAAGAGATCTGGGGACCCAGGTAGATAGTAATCTCTCTTTTGACAATCATATTGCCAAGGTAGTTAGGAAATCCTTCTATGTGGCCCATCTAATTACTAAAGGATTCGCATCAAGAAATAAAGAGGTTATAGTGCCCCTCATTTTTATCTAAATTCCTGTATCTTGTCACACATTGCTATAGAAGGGTGTAACAGTGGATTATATGTACTTGAGATGTGTAATGGGTTACTAACATGCTCGACAGCTCTAAATAACACATTTACATTCAGTTTTCTTACAAAGTGGCAAAGATCCACTAATGTACGTGCAATATCAAAGTTCTTCATAGGCACAAAAGTTAAATCTTTAGACAATAAGTCACAATCATTCACATTTACCTCCAATGAAGAGAAATTATATACATTAAAATCCCCTTTCATATTTTTTAAAATTGAACAATTTAATACATTATTAACCTGTGCATTCAGTTCCATCCTCAACGTCCCCCCTCTCCCCCCTCTGAAAAAATGATGTTTGACCCCCTTGACCTCTGTTCACTGTGAACGAAGTCTGCCCTTGCTGGTTCTGATTGTACCTGTCCCTCAGTCTCTCTGACCTCCTCAGTGGGGGAAAGTTCTCTTCGTCCAAAAAAGACTCTTGGTTATTCTCATCATCCATATTGGTCTGTGTATCAGTCCTCCAGACCTGTGACCGGGGTGGTTGGGGTTAAGCAGTATTATTGCTATATTGTGCTCTGTCCCTTTCAATCTTCTTTAATTTCCTGTTCTTAATAAAAATTATTTCTTGTTCAATAGTTCTAAACATTCTGTTGTAATCAAAAATATTAGGGTGAGACACATCCTGTACAATCCTTCTATCCAGTTGTGTGGCTTCTTTTATCTTTTATCAGGTCAGTTAAAAGGAGTTCATTATGCCTAATAACAAGCTCCATATATTCATAGCCATGCTTGTCAAACAAGCAAAGCAATTCTTTGTGAAAATCAGAACCAGCCATTAAACCTGTAGGAAAAAGTCACATGCGTAAACCCTTGGGTACTAGTTTGTGTTTCAAACACTCTCTGAAATAAGAATTATCAAGTTGGGTTTTTTTATTTTTAGTAAAATGTGATCTAATCTCTGTAGGTTACATTCATAAGTAACAGTACTTGCAGGTTAATTGTATGACAAAGTCTTTTCTTCTCCCAACCAGTCGTTCATGTTAGTAGGGGAGTTGAAATTAGAATCATTACCACCACGAGTGTTTCCTCTAGTGAAACGGCTGTTGTTTTGGAAACGCTGATCCACATTCGTCGCCTGCAATGCATTAGAACATCCAGCCTCATTTACTTGAATTTCAGAGCCATGCACATTAGAATTTTTTTTAAGTTAAAGAGCCTAGATAGGTGAATTTGTTATACATTGTATTTTAACATAGGTGGTTATCCAACATTTTTTAAGTTTTTAACATAATATGCTTATGTATCTATTTATTTATTAATTTATTATAAACACATTTATCATTTATTTATTAAACCTAAACTTTTTTTATGATACCAACATATTTGCTTAATGTTGGCAATGAACTTTTATCAATTTTATCAATTATGTGCATTCTGACCCTCTAAAATGAATTTTATTGTGTATATAAGTTTTATATATATATATATATATATATATATATATATATATATATATATATATATACATATATATATATATATATATATATATATATGTATGCACACATATTTTAGCTTTTACTCATACAGACATTATTCATTTATATATTCATAAATTCTTGTGAATAGGTTACACAAGCATGTGTGTATGTATATGCACTTGTAAAACCTAACACAAGTATATTAGTTATATACTTTTTAATATGTAGTTTTACTTTCAATTTCATGACAACTTATTGTAATGCACAAATGGTATACAGACACACACGTTTTTTTTTACTATTTGTGTTGGTTTGACTCATGGTAAAACGACATATTTTATTGCACATTTCATTGTGTTATACCTTTAACTATCACACCCTACACCAAAGGATTCAATTAGTGAAAACAGAAAATGATTGGTGCTTTTGTTTTGAAACTTAATTAATGATGGTATAAAATTTTCAGTTGTTGGGCATGCTCTGTTCTTGAAAAAGTCTCCAACACAGGAGACGAAAGTGCTTGGATTTGACTCATTTGGATTAATATTATTCATTTATTTATTTATTTTAATTTTTCCTCTGTGTGTTGTTAATAAATTGCTTTGCTATATATTATACGCCTAGTGGATCGTTTTTTCACCACAAAAGCCATTCTGGTTCATCTGTTTTGCGGCTTTTTGTTTGAATAAATAGAGCATTATGGAGGGATAAATTCCTTTCACAGAGACTCCCCATGCTTTGGAACAGAATTCCAAATTACATCAGGCACAGCCCCTCACTAACACTCTTCAAGAAAAACCTTGACGAGTGGATGGGTAACAGAAAATACACCCCTGGGATCACTTCATTGGCTCTGCTTGACAGAGGATCAGTTAATTAATCAATGGGGTGGCAAAAGCTGACACACTCTGGCTAGGCTTATAAATATGTATACAGGTGTTATGACATATTTCTTACAAATGACATATAGAAAGGAGAGTCAAGTCAGTGTGAAACATTTTATTGAGTAAATACCTACTCAAAAATGGTCCATTTAAAAAAAAAAGTAGGAATATATGGAATATCCCTGCCTAATTTTTGGCACATATGGATTTAGAGAGGATGGAAACTTGTCAAGATATGAGAAGGGAATCTTTTCAGCAGATATATATTACATGCTTTATTTAACTAACACAACACAGGGTTTTTGCCAAGTCAGGAATTTAGCAATTCACAGATAATAAAATTTGATGCATTTGTGCTAGTTGTTAATACAAGGAGCATTTAATTTAAAGTTTTTTTTATTAGAAAAGCTGCTGTATTCACATTAAGATTGGTGATGCTATTGTTTGTGAAAGAGTCATGATTGCAAGATTATTGAAAACCTGTTCTGTCTGTGTATACATGTTTTTTTTCTGTAACAGACAATCTAACAAAAGAATTAGGTGTAGGTGTTATGATAGGGGCTAAACATTATGAGACCTGTGATTTTTACATCTTTGATTAAAACACCAATACCTTACATTGTGTAACCATGAAGGTAAAGACAAACCTGGACCAGATTACAATTGTTGGAGTGTATAGACCATCAAAGTCAAGAAATGATGACTAGAGGAAATCATACATTTCTTGCATGAGATGCATGAAGGAAAAATAATATTAATTAGGTGCTTATATTTACTAGAAACAGACTGGAATATTACAAATTCTACAACATTAATAAGGAAAGTATTTACAATATATGTTCAGAAACAACACTATTTTAATTGCGAACATGCCTACCATGCAACAAAACATATTGTTTATCTTCCTAAGAAGGAGACTGTTACTTCATGTCAGGTTTTACTTCCTCTGATGTCTAGTGATCATAGGATTATAAAGGTTAAACTACTGCAAGATAATTTTGCCAATATGACATCTAAGCCAATACACAGGAGGTTAATAACAGATTAATTGAAACAAAACAGTCACTATACCTAAGATAAATTACATAAGATGAGAGATAAAAAATATAAGAAACTGAGATAAGGTCAGAATATAACTTTGTAAACTGAAGTGAAACTGGACAGTTAAATTCAACAGCATTCTGAGTTGGACAGATTTGAATGTGCTTGTAAAGAGATGGGTTATAAATTGGTTCATAGGTCAGAAAAGCAGAGTTAAGATTAAGAATAACACTTCAAAATCTGTGTCTATTAAATGTGGTGTTTCCCAGGGGCTGGCTATTGTTGGGCCTCATTTGTTTGGCTTGCTTATGAGTGAATTCTGGAATCTAAAGAAATTCGTTTTAGTAAATTTGCTGATTATTTAAAGGTTAGAGGTGTAATAACTAATATAGTAGATCAGCAGCATTTGCAAACTTATTTGGATAAGTTAACCACATGGGTACAGAAGAGTATGAAATTTAACAGCAAATGCTTTGTTGTACACAGTGGGGTTAATAATAATTGTTATCTATATTCCTGGATAATTCTGTTTGTTTTTTGGTTAAACAAATTAAGGATTTAGGTGTAATTGTTCATAGGTTGGTTCATAGGTCGGTACTAGGCTATCGGCCCTAGGGCCTGTACAAGCCTAGCCATAACAATTCCCTGGCTATTTCTTCCCACAGTATTTACTTCCCTTGTTTATTCATCTTTTGGGGCGGCCACAGTGGTGCAGCGGTTAGCGTTGCCACCTCACAGCAAGAGGTTCATCGGTTCAATTCTCGGCTGGGGTGCATTCTGTGCAGAGTCTGCATGTCCTCCCTGTGGTCATGTGGGTTTCCTCCAGGTGCTCTGGTTTCCTCCCACATCCCAAAGACATGCTGTAGGTGGATTGGACACTCTAAATTGGCTCTAGGTGTGACTGCATGCATTTGTGTGCCTTCTGTGGAAGGCTGGGTGCCGGGCTGGCAATTCGACACTGTAAAACTCCACTGCCAGTCATTAGCAGACAGATGATCTGCTGTGGTGACCCCTAACCGGGAAAAGCCAAAAGAAGAAGTTTATTCATCTTTTGATTTTGACTCTCATGTGAACTGTATTGTTAGGCAATGTTATGGTCTAATAAAGAATATTTTAGGACCTTCACTTCTAGGGATAGGGATGTTATAGTTAAGTTATTTTCTGCCAGCATTCGCCTCATGATAGAATATATTGGTTCCTTTTATGCACTGGAGATTTTACTGAATACTAAGTTTGAACGTGTTCAAAGAACATTTACCAAATGTTTAGTTGGATGTGAATCCATATCATTTGTAAATAGGCTTGAAAACTATCACTTTTTTCAGCAGTATAGGCTATTAAGGGCTGGTTTAATTTTGGTGTGTAACTGTACTAAGGATGAGGGGTTTTCTGCAATGCTAGGATATGGTTTTGTAAGTCATGGTTTAAATCTAAGAATAATACTTTATTAGTTCACATATTATTAGTTCACTAATTTAGTGTCAATTCAAAATTGATGTGTTCACTTTTTCAATTTAGGGCTGGTAGATTATGAAATACACTACCTATAGATATTAGGTATGAAGTTTTTTAATGTTTAAGCCTTCATTAGACATATGATTTAAGGATTTGGTATATGCAGCAAGGTGCAAAGTAAAGCAAGCCCTTAATTAGCCTTCATAGGTCCTGGGCTTGAATATCTGAATCACTGAATCATTAACACAAAGTGTGATATAAGATCAGGAAAAATTTGGAAAAAAAAAGTTATATAAAGATATTGAGCATGTGGTACAGAAGGTTAAGGCTATGAGTTGTAGTTCTTGTGGTACCAGTTTTGATTTCATTAGTCTTCATTTGCCTCCTGCATGGCCTTGAGCAAGTCACTTATCAAGACATTGCTCTTTGGTCACCTCTAAAAAGGGACTGTGTGTTTTGGGCCAACCTGGTTATTAAATGGACATAATTGTTATTAATATGAAATAATTTTATAAATATATAAGATATGGCAGGAGTAAAGACATATAAACCTATAAACCATGTACAGTGGATATAAAAATTGTACACACCCCTATTAAAATGCCAGATTTTTGTGATATAAAAAAATGAGACCACAATAAATCATTTCAAAACTTTTCCCACCTTTAATGTGACCTATAACCTGTACAATTCAATTGAAAAACAAACAAATCTGTTAGGGGAAAAATATAAAAAATGTACAATATGCTGGCTGCATAAGTGCGCACACCCTTAAACTAATACTTTGTTGAAGCAGCTTTTGATTAATTACATCATTCAATCTTCTTAGATACACACCTGCCATCAATTAAAGAGACTCTGATTAACCCCAAATAAAATTCAGCTGTCCTCATAGGACTTTCCTGACATTTACTCAGTTGCCTGATACAGCAAAAGCCATGGTTCACAGAGAACTTTCAAGGCATCAAAGGGATCTCATTTTTGAAGGGTATCAGTCAGGAGAGGGGTACAAAAAAATTTCCACAGCATTGGATGTACCATGGAACACAGTGAAGACAGTCATCAAAAAGTGGAGAAAATATGGGACAACAGTGACGTTGCAAAGAACTGGGCGTCCCTCCAAAATTGATGAAAAGACAAGATGAAAATTGGTCAGGTAGGCTGACAACAGACCTACAGCAACACTGAAGGGGCTGCAGGAATTTCTGGCAAGTACTGGTTGTGTACTACATGTGACAACAATCTCCTGTATTCTGCATATGTCTGGGCTATAGGGTAGGGTTGCAGGACAGAAGCCTTTTCATACACAGGAAAACATCCAAGCCTGAATAAAATTTGTAAAACAATACAACAAGTCTCCCAAAAGCATGTGGGAAAATGTGTTATGGTCTGATGAGGCCAAGGTTGAACTTTTTGGACACAATTCCAAAAGGTACATTTGGTGCAAAAACAACACTTCACATCACCAAAAAACCACCATCCCCACGGTGAAACATGGTGGTGGCTGTATCATGCTTTGGGGTTGCTTTTCTTCAGCTGGAACTGGAGCTTTAGTCAAGGTGGAGGGAATTATGAACAGTTCCAAATACCAGTCACTTTTGGCCCAAAACCTTCAAGCGTCTGCTAGAAAGCTGTAGATGAAGAGGCATTTCACCTTTCAACATGACAATGACCCAAAGAATACATCCAAATCAACAAAAGAATGGCTTCACCAGAAGAAAATTAAAGTTTTGGAATGGACCAGCCAGCGCCGAGACCTAAATCCAATAGAAAATCTATAGGGTGAACTGAAGAAGGTTGTGCACAAGAGATGCCCTCGCAATCTGACAGATTTACAGTGCTTTTACAAGGAAGAGTGGGCAAATATTGCCAAGTCAAGATGTGCCATGCTGATAGACTCCTATCCAAGAAGACTGAATGCTGTAAGTAAATCAAAAGGTGCTTCATCAAAGTATTAGTTTAAGGGTGTGCATTCTTATGCAACCAGCTTATTGTATGTTTTTTATTTTTTATATTTTCCCCCAACAGATTTGTTTATTTTTCAATTGAATTGTACAGATTATAGGTCACATTAAAGGTGGGAAAAGTTTTGAAATGATTTATTGTGGTCTCATTTTTTTATATCACAAAAACCTGGCATTTTAACAGGGGTGTGTCCACTTTTTATATCCACTGTAGATTCTAAAATGTATTCTCAAAGAAAAGATATTGTAGACATTTATACAAAATTTTATGCAAAAGCTTGGTTAAAGAAAGGAGATAAAATAATTTGTACTAGTATCATCCAGCCAGGTAACCTTATATAAAAATTAAATCAGATTATGTTGAAAGAATACTATGCAAACTGGACCAAAGGATAGCACATGCAGAAGATGGAATTAATAGTAATGAACCTGAAACCCCACACTGCACAGGCAACGAAACAGAGCACCAATGATTAATATGTATCCAAAACTTTATTCACAGATGAAAATGCACTAAACCAATAAACCTTTTGTAAAAAATAATAAAAAAATATCAGTTTAATTACCTCTGCAGTGTGGGCTTTCAAGTTTGTTGTTCGCATGGTTTGTGCTTCTAGCACTGGTTATTTCCTTTCTGATTGATTAATAATAATGACCTGAGAATACTTCAGTGTGAACTTATAGTACCAATACATTGGTTATTCAATAGGCCATTTAAGTATGAGGAGATTCCTCACGATTCAAGACATACACTTTATAAACTCATCTTTAAGGGAAAGAGGAATAGAAAAACTTAGAGTCATACTAAGTCTTCTTTCTTGTTGTAGAAAATAATGAGAAGGTTATTTTGGAAGAATTATAGCCTGAATTAAAAAGGCTGAAACTTGAAACTATATATCAGCATGCATATGTGGAAAATACATAATAACTACCTGTACCATGTTGTCCTAGTGGGTCCCTATCAGATGATTGAGTTTTCACAAACTCAAAATTCACATGGTCAAGACCATATGATTGAGTTTTTGAAAAAACTGAAGCTTTTAAATGGAGATTGCAGGCCAGTGAAGATCGGGAAATTTGTCGTTTTCTCCATCATAGTGAAATCTTGGAGTTGATATATATAATTTACAGGGGATGTGGAGAGTGCAGGGGGGCTTAAAAATGTAAAAAAAGGTAGATTTTTTTGTCTTTTTTGTGCTTTTTTTGAGGTCTGAGTTTTTGGTAACTCAATCATATGGTCTTGACCATATGAAATTCGACTTTCTGAAAACTCGGTCTTCTGACATAGACCTGTTCTATTATAATATTATAACAGCTATAGTCCTGTTGTAAGCCTTTGATAGGGTTATACACAAAACACTGATGAATAAATTAGAACAGCTAGGTACTAGTGTAATCTTTAATAAGATGGATAGCTGCATGGCTTCCAGTTAGGACATGGCAAGTATCATAAAACAACTGGACATGTGAAATTCTAGGCTACAGTCAAGTTGTCCCACAGGGCTCTGTCCTGGACATTAATTGCTTAGGTTGTATCTTTCTGATCTGTCCTTTTCATTTGAGGTTTTCTATAGTCTGTATGCAGATCATTTGAAAATACAAAAACTGATTAAATCAGTTACAGATGGGACATCTGTGCTAAATAACTTGACTAAATTGACCAGTTGGGCACAGGAGAATAATATGCTGATAAATACATTAAAAGTTTAGAATATGAGATTTGGGAGACATAGATTGAAGGTTGACTATTTACTACAGCTTGCAGGAATTAAAACTGTGGATTCATTTAAGGACTTGTGTATATTGGTAGATCCAGCTTTGAAATTCTCTGATCATATCAATCAATTAATTAACGATAGTTACAAAACTATAGGGAATATAAAAAAGATTTATAAAGTCTAGGAAATTGGAAATTATGAAATCATTGTAAGTTGTATCAGAACTACACTAGATTGTGGAATAATAATATGGAAACCTAATAAGAAAACTAAGCAAAAAAACAAAAAAACACAAGCCCTGTACCTGAGATAAACACAAAACCAAAATAAAATACAAACAAACCTGAATTGGCTAAGCAACCACAAGAGGAAAAAACGATAAAAAATAAATTTATTGAGTGCTTTTGTCATTTGTAACAACCCACTTCTAGATCCAGGAAGAAGAAATTATTACTGACCTAAAATTATTTCTGAGAAAATTCTTTTAGGGTTGGAAAATTATTGCCCGCCGACTAATACTTTATACAAGAAAAGCCTTTACAATCCTCCACTACACCCTTCTGTATTATTATTTTAAAAGCTATGTAGTTTTCATTTTAGGAAAATGTTATGCCTACCTCCTAGTGAGGTACAATACAACCTGTCTGTTTTGGAACATATGTTGTTAATGGAACTTTGTTGTAATGAGGACATAAGAATAATGAAGCTGGGCAAGGGGGAGGAATTGTAATTATGCATAAAATTGATTATGTCAACCAGATGAACATTTTGTTGAATGAAGGGACTTACGAAGAATCTTCTATTAACTGTCTAAATATTTTCTACATGAAAATTAACTATGCTTTTAAGGACATCTTCGACCAAGGACAAATTGCTTTTAATGAATATAATTTTTTGGACAATTCATATCCTATTGTTCCTTCGATCTTTGGTATACCAAAGATCCATAAGAGTGTTGTAGAGCCCCCCCTTAAGAGCCATTGTTAATGCTGGGAGGTCAAACACTCTTAAGGATACTTTAAAGCAGTTTATTCATTTAAGTAGTGTCATGGGACTTTTTATTCAGATTGAGATGAGTTTTGTGATGACATTTCGCTTCTCACTATTGATGTTGTTAATTTGTTCAATGTCATTCCGCAAGACATTGGTTTAGAATTATTTTAGGAGTTTTTGAATGAATTTACTAATTTTTCATTCAGCAATATTCAAGTGCTAGTAGTGCTTATGGAACTTGTACTAAGGAATAATTTTATATTTTTTGAAGGGCAATACCTTTTGCAAACTGAAGGTATTGCAATGGGGGCCACATGTGCCTCCGTTTTGGCTAACATCACCATGATTCAGTGGGAGAAAAAATTTTTGTTCAACCATCCTATTTCAAACTCATGGGCCCTTTACACCCATTTTTCCAATGAAATCTTTTCTGCATGGAAGGTTTCCCTGAGGAAATAGATGCTTTTTTTGGAATGTATTAATTCTACTTCTTTCTTGAAGTTTATGCATTCAAATAATCAGGATCAAATTAATTATTTAGATGTGAAAAATGTAAGGACTACAATTCCAAAGCATTTATTGCTAACATATACAGGAAACTTACTTATTCTAGTGCTATTTTGCATTTTACTAGTTGCCATCCTTTGTATCAAAAAAGAGAGATTGCAAAACGACAGTTTGTTGATTTAGCAAGGATGGTTTCCAATGATAGCTTATTTCTTAATGAATGTAACACGTTAATTAGTATGTTTACCACCAGGGGGTGTCCCAGTGACTTTGTGCATGAAAAATTTAATGAGGTTAATCTTAAAATAACGAATGGTATGTTCCATCCCCTTTATAGCAGTAAGATCAATGATGGTCTGATTTTGTTACAGACAAAAATTTTGAACTCCAACGTTGTGTTAACTATTCTGATTCCTTCATTACCACCTTTAATTCTGACCATTCATCTATTACGAATATATTACAAAAATACTGGACAGTGTTTTCCTACTTTGAGCAGATTTTGGAAAAAGTGAGGACAAACCTGTTATTGTTTTTAGAAGAAGTAAATATTGGAGTGGGAGGGTTGCATAATTGTTGAAGTGTTTACCTTATAGACACAAAGTGCAGAGTTTGATTCTCACACAGAGTAATCAGTTAGGCTTAAAATAGCCAAAAAGGGCAGTTAGCCTAGTGCTAGTCTATGAACCTATTAATAATATTTTGGAATTTTCTGGTAATTTGTCAATGAGTAGGAAGAAGGGTTCTTTTAGATGTGGGTTTTGCCCCTAATGTAAATTTATCTTGGAGGTAACCAGTGTCACTATAAGGAATTTGGTTGTAAAAACTCATTTTTATTGTACCTGTTATTCTCCTGGTCTCACCTATGTAACTATTTGTCAGTCTTATGTGGGGAAAACAGAGAGGAAATGTAAGGAGTGTATTTATGAGCATACATATGACATCAAGTGTATGAACATGAATAATGTCCTGTACAAACATATTCATACATTTCTTAACCATCAGTTTTTATTTTATGGGCTAGACAAGGTAGAAAAAATCCCCAAGGAGGACCTTGGTCAGAGAGCCTTTAGTTCAGGGAGCACATATGGCAAATTAGAATTAATGCATATTCTTTTCCCGGTATAAATGATTTTTTCTCTGTCACCAGTGTTTTGAAATTGTGTGGTTATTCAACTTCATATCCTTTTCCTTATGTTTGGATTTCTTTAATACATATATATTTTAGGGCAGGATTGTAGCTGTGTAATGTTTTTAGATGCGTTTGCCCTTTGACTGCTAGTCTGCTTTATAAGTTACTGTGTATCCCTTTAATTTTTCCAGTGTTTTTCATTGGTTGTTTTAATCATGTGATATGTGGACAGAGTTTTTAAAAACTCTTGGATATTGTTTGGTATTATTCCAAAGAAGTCATTTGTTATAAATGATAAAAACGGTCAATAAATTTATTTTTTATTGGTTTCCCTCTCCTAATGTGGTTGCTTAGCCGTTTTGGTTTTGTCTGTATTTTATTTTAAGAAAACTAAGCACATTACAATAAAAGAAGAATAGAAGCATAATAAACATGTTAGATATTCACAGACAGAAAAATCTGATTAAAAAATGTCCCCAGAATTCATGAACAATCATGTAGACTTTGCATAAAGTGTAAATGATATTTCAGTGTTAACACGATGAGCTACAGTGTTAATTGCATATGCATGCAGGTCATCATGATTACATGAATACACACACATTTTTGTGGCCAGCAACAGTGCTGGCAGCCATGAAAATGTGTTGAGCATCATGAGCACACACACAGCAAACAAACAGGCATGCCTGGGGCAAACCTGTTAAGTGTACATGTATGGGCAGCTCTAAGAGCTATGTAGGGCAAATAATGCATGCTGTACCAAGCAGGGAAAGTATACTAAGTGCAATGTACACATAAGCAAAACATATAAACACAGAAATAAGTAAGAGGGGTGGGTAAAAGGCAAGGGCAACTAGCGACTGCAATAGACAAGTTATCAGGCAGGAAACATATACTGAGGCCAGTATGCACAGTAATCAAACATATGTATACAGAAATTCATAAGATGGGAGTGTAAATGCTCAAATTGTACTAAGAAAATTGATTCAATGGTGTTTATGTCACAAAGACAATTTTGTAATAACATTTTGCAATATGTATGTCATGACAATTAATGATGGTAACACTTCCTGAGCAAATACAAGTAAAACAATAGACATGATATTATAGGATGTCACAGTTACACAAAATAACATTGGAATAGAGGAGATTACATGAGATATAAATGTCATTAACATACTGAATCGAGATGACAGTGATCAAGGGCAGTGCATACATTAAGGGATACTTCCATAGTGTGTCTTTTGTCAATATAACATGTTAGAAAATATGTATGATTTAGAAGCCAGAATTTCCTTTTTCAAGACTCTAACCCATGCCATCAGTGTTACCACTGAGCTGTGTATTAACTGTGTACACCATAGAAATAGACATAACACAGGTATGAGGAGGATCACCCTTGAAAGGAATTATGCACTTTAATATGATAATGGTCATGCATCCCACATGTAGGTGTGTGTGAAATTACAAATGTAGGAAAATAGTGTGACATACATAATAACCTTGCCTAAGGCACTCCTGCCTGACAAAGTTATCATGCGGACAGATAAGAAAAGATGCAAACACTACACTATAATGCAATGTATTCCACACAGCTGTGTATTGTAGACATCGGCCACAGGAGGTAGCAATGGATATTGTCACAAACAGCTGAAATTAATGTGTGAATTAATAAAGGATCCCAGATAATAAATGTTAAATCAGCATGTTAGACTGATTGCAATTAATTGACTATGCTCATATGCACACGACTGTGATCAGTCCTATATAAATTGTCCTTGGTCAAGGAAGGTTTCTCTCTATTTTTATACTCATACCACACAAGAAATAGAGAACATTCATGTACACTAAGTACTCAATGCACGTGCCACAGTAACACTCTCAGCATGACATTGGCAGAAGAAATATCTACTGCCATGAAATCCAAAGCTATGTTCACATGGGTTTGTGTAACAGATCAAGGGATATTTCTGATGTGATGTGGTTGTTGTGTGACATCAGTATGCTCACACAAAATAGTTCCTTATGCTAGAATTGAACATCATACTGTACAACTTCTCCATCCAACAATATGGCTATTAATCACATGCACCACAGTGGGACTGTTATCATACTTGTTGAACTCCACCTATGTGAAGTCAATAAATCAGACGCACTTTATTTGTCCATAATTTTAATCTGATAAAATGGATTGGGGAGGCTTCTGTCACTCTATATGTGCAGATTAGAATTGGGGAGGATGTGATTCCTGCAGAACAATTAAGGACACAAGTGCTTACAGTCACTCAATGCCACTTTGCAACACTTGCCTAAGCATTGAGAAAATCAACACCATAGTGGGATCAATGAATGTGCCGTGGTATAAGTGCATCATCACCATAGTGGGTTCAATGAATGTACCATGGTATAAGTGCATCATCACCATAGTGGGATCAATTAATGTGCCATGGTATAAGTGCATCATCACCATAGTGGGATCAATGAATGTGCCATGGTATAAGTGCATCATCACCATAGTGGGATCAATGAATGTACCATGGTATACGTGGATCATCACCATAGTGGGATCAATGAATGTGCCATGGTATAAGTGCATCATCACCATAGTAGGATCAATGAATGTGCCATGGTATAAGTGTATCATCACCATAGTGGGATCAATGAATGTGCCATGGTATAAGTGCATCATCACCATAGTGGGATCAATGAATGTACCATGGTATAAGTGTATCATCACCATAGTGGGATCAATGAATGTGCCATTGTATAAGTGCATCATCACCATAGTGGGATCAATGAATGTGCCATGGTATAAGTGCATGACCAATTGTCATATGTGTGATTGTGTGAAAACATTATATCATGTTATTGAATCAAGGGATATGTGACCCTGTAATTATTTAGAAGTAAACTTGCTGTATGTCCGACAACATTGCCTAATGCTAGGCATACCCAAATATACCTGTGGCCTCCTGCTGTTGTCACTGTGATGGTAGAACAAAAATATATGTACAATGGGGATTTAATCTCATAATGGAACACATGCCTTACTTAGACAACAACATACATTACCTTGTCTCGTGTCCCCAGCCCTTAGGATGCATCTTACTATGACTGATATAGAAGGATAATCTATTCAAATGACAGCATCAGTCTTGAATACAGTGTTTCTAAATTAAATTAGGATAAACTCTTGTAATTGTGAGTGACAACACTGTTAACAACATGTACAATGAGCGTAAGCAGCAATGTCTGGATTTGAACTATATATTTAACTTCACAAGCTACTGAAGGTTTGTTGAAACACAAGAGCCACTCAAGATTTATTTTACAACTGAAATACTGCACGTCATCATTTTTTATTACTCTGATGTTCCCACTAAAAAGTGGTTGCACAGTACAAGCACACTGTATAATATCATATATGTATTTACAGCCTGTTCTGCACAGTAAGAAGAAGAAACGCACACTCACAGAAGACAGTCAATCCTGTATTCAAACTCTCTACCCATCTACAGACACAATATACACACAAGTTTATTATAGGCACAAACCACAGAAGAAGTCTGACTGCATGTCAGCGATGGTTTACTATCACAAATCTGAGTATTCATTCATCAAACATGCAGGATCTTGAAGCAGAAACATCAAAGCCCACCCATACTGAAATGCACAATATTGAATCCCGGACATGACACCCCCCCCCTGCAGGGCTCACATTAGTGCTTGTTTCTGGTTCAGGAAAGTAGGGTTTTTATGATTTGGTAAAATTTCAGGGTTATACCTGATCAGTGCTATGGATTTTGATGTTTTCACCTTAGGATCTAAGAAGGGCTTGCCACTGATGTGAACTCATGCTGCAGTGTTAAAAATTCTCCAGATTACTAGTTCAGTGAGGATAGCAGTATGTAAGGTCATATTTACACAACCCACATACACACAAGTTGAATGACGTGAGATTAGAACTCCCTACCTATCCAGCTGACACAGTATTTGACACAAGCACCACCACAGAAGTCTGATTCATACAGTATGACAGTGCAATGTACATAGGATTAGTTTCTCATTCTGTGTCAGAGAAGATATTGTGCTATTTAAGTTTTTGTGCAAATCCATATTTGTTGATATAAAGGAGGAAGTGCAGTCTTTTGATTAATAATAAGTACATTCTGTTGACTTAGGTCAGTTATGCTTTCATTAAAGTATATCTCAGAACTGAGACTGACGTACTAGTTTTACATGATGTTGTGTAGATGAGACACACGCACTTGTGAAACACAGGATGGACAATGAATCTTTCATTGATCATCTGGTTATGATGATGGCATATAAACCTCAATGAATGCTACTGATATTAGCAATATCTGCTTATACATGAGCAATATGCACTGTCAATACAAAACAGTTCTTAAGATTCCAATGCAGTAAGTCTAAGTAATGATGAAGTATGTGTGCCAAGGCTCTATGCAGTTGTATATCATTAGGGCTACGTAATGATGAAGTACATGTGCCAAGGCTCTATGTGGTTGTATATCATTAGGGTTAAGTAATGATGAAGTGCATGTGCCAAGGCTCTATGTGGTTGTATATCATTAGGGCTAAGTAATGATGAAGTATGTGTGCCAAGGCTCTATGTGGTTGTATATCATTAGTGTAAGCAATGATGATGTATGTGTGCCAAGGCTCTATGCGGTTGTATATCATTAGGGTAAGCAATGATGAAGTACATGTGCCAAGGCTCTATGCGGTTGTATATCATTAGGGTAAGTAATGATGAAATATGTGTGCCAAGGCTCTACATGGTTGTATATTATTAGGGCTAAGTAATGATGAAGCATGTATGCCAAGGCTCTATGTGGTTGTATATCATTAGGACTAATGTATATCATTAGGGTAAGTAATGGTGAAGTATGTGTGCCAAGGCTGTATGTGTTTGTATATCATTAGGGTAATTAATGATGACACATGTGTGCCAAGGCTCTATGTGGTTGCATATCATTAGGGTAAGTAATGATGACATATGTGTGGCAAGGCTCTATGTGGTTGTATATCATTTGCAAGTGTAAGTGCTGCAATGCAGACATAACTGTAGAGAATGAGGTATTCAGTCACCATACAGTTCACTGCAGTTCACTTGTGTACTGTAAGCTATTTCCATGCAATGAAGTAACAGCATCCAGTAATAATACTTAGCTTTGTTCAAAATCTCTTCCTAAAGCTCAGTGCTGAGAAACTCATTTGTGTGGATGCTGGCAAAGTATTAGTGTGTGTGTGTGTGCGTGTGTGTGTGTGTGTGTGTGTGTGTGTGTGTGTGTGTGATTTTAATCTGAAGTGTTGAACTTGAAATGTGAACTAGCAGTGTTTAGTGGTGATCCCTCCCAATCTTTACACAAAGAAGGAGCATACAGAAAAATAGCCTGATTGTGATTAAATGTAGAACAGATCTGTTTTATGTTAATGTTTAACATGCCATGATGTCAACCTTTGTCATGGTAGTACTTGCTCAGTATCTTGCAGATATACACTTTGTATGCTGTGCTCTACCTTTGACACGTCAGGGCCAAAGCATAATTATAAAATTAAGTGTTGTGCTTGCCTTCCCCATTTGCATGACATTAGGTGGAGAGCAAATAGAGTTCACTGCTGAAGGAAAAAAATGAAAACTTCAGTTTAGTTACCCTTCTGTAGTGCAAGCAGGCTAATCACCAAAGCACAGCCTCTGCACTCTGGGCAGTAATGAGTGGAGAAAGTCCACCTGTCACCTAGCTTTCTCTGTATCACAAGGTGCAAGCTGAGTGAGCTAAATGAAAAAGCAGAGGTGAAGCAGGGTTTGAGTCCAGTCTGCAGCTAATTTTACAAAGGGTATCAGAATGTGATTATCATAACTAATTTTGATCATGACTGTAAGACCAGGAATGACTATTCTTAATATGTTGATTTCCCACATTGTATCAGTAATGCCTACTGAAATAAAGTTTTAAACCTAATATATATATATCAGCTACGCTTCAAGGTAAATCAAACATGACAAGGACAGTATGTATTTTGAAATAACTGTTACGACTCAGCACATATCCTATGTGTGTAGTGCCAGGTGTTTTGTGAAGTGTGGGCATTATGCTTTCTCACAGTAAGGTCAGGAGCCAGATGATATAATATGAATATTTCATACATCAGCCTGCTAAATATGTTACATTATAATGTGATGAATCAGAAGAGGTGATGAGAGACACAGAGATGGACAGACACATGAATTTGTGTTTTGGCACATTTCTGAACATGTTTATGTTGTGTTTGTATTATGTGTGTCCTCGTTCAAAATGTGTCCTGCTCTCTGCCATTAAGTGACTAATAAAGGGATAGAGAAGGAGGAGGAGGAGGCATGACAATAACCAATGCATCCACATACATTTGGTTGAGAAAGGTGTAAGAACTTGGAAACATGATGTTGACATGAGGATGGTGTTTTGTTGATAACAGATGTAGCACACACATTACTGTATGATATCTGAATATATGAAATATACAGACAGGCTGATTATCTTAGCTCACCACAGAAGAGCTTGTGCTGTCTTAACTTTCAATCACACATTGTAAGAGACTCTCACAACATGTTCAGTAAGAGCACTAGGTTGACAGCAGTATTCATTACAGTTATACCAAATATCTCCCTTACACTTTACATGATATCCATCAGACTGATACATATTGAAGAGAGACTGTATAACAGTTTATTACCCTGTCTGTTTTACTGTAGCACAGCAGATGTATTGCTATTTGAGCTAAGCTAACTGTGGCAATGTGGCCTAAGGCAAAAACTCACCACATTTTGCAATAATACTTGAAATACTATTTAGCATCACATAATGCACTTGCTTGTTGTCAGCCCACTTACAAATGCTGAGGACTGACAAAACAGAAGGGGGTTAGACAGATGCATAGGCAACACATACACATGAAAGAGCCTTATAAAACCAGGCAGTAAGAGTTTCACCTAATGCTGGAGTCGAACCCTTGTCAAGATGCAAAACTAAATTTATATACTTGATCCTTATCCTAACACACCACAAAGGAAGCCTGAATGCATGCATCTCAAGATCACACCACTGAAGGGACAGGGATAAGCTATTGAGCCAATGGAAGATGTAGATATTATACTTCAACAAAGTAATGACAGTATGAAAATGCCAAAAGATGACATTTACATTCATTAGCCAAATGAATAGTCGACAGTACAAAGGGATGAGAGAGAATGGTTGAAGATAGAGAGAGATGGATAGGCACATATCAAAGGTTGGTGTTATGGGGTCATTAATGCACATCTTTATGTTGTGTTCTCATTATTTATCGGTCATGCTCTGTGTCATTGACTGATGGCTCTGTGGAACAGGAAGATGTAGGAGACAGAAAACATGATTAAAACATGAGTAGAATAAAGGTGGTTGAATAATTCTTCCTTATGTGCATGGATGTGCTTGTAAATGCTTTTTTGCAACACTATTCAAAATCTGTTTATTAAACATAAACAACTGGATAAAAATTAAGATGCATGTCAAGAAACATATCATAGAAATATAATTTCACAATAAGAAATAGTGTGGTATAAATCTGAAATCAAACCCTGCATGCTATGACCAAAGGTCAAGCAAGTGATCTATGTCAACACTCCACAGAGGAAGCTGTGCTTTATTACATCTGCTAGTCAAAGAACTGTCTGAGTAGCTGTTGCCAAGTATTGCCTGTATTCTGCCTTTATATACCAATAGAGTAGCATGTTTAAGCACATTTGAGACAGGATAACTGCAGTACTGTGGGTGATGGCAACTACTGACCAGGTTTTGTCATAGGACATGAATAGCTATTTACCATCACTTGGTATTGGTGCGTAATGCCAAACTCCATGGAAATGCTGAGGAGAAAAATTGAAGACTTTCTTATGGGTCATTTCCGGACATGGGTATTTTATGTTATTCTTTTTTTGACTAGCTTAAAAGTAAGAAAAGGGGTAGATAGGAAATTGGTGAAATGGTAGTGTGGGGGGGGAGCAAGCAGATGGGAGGACACAGGGGAAAGAATAGAAGAATTTGCAGGAAGGTTGTGGGAGGGAACCATAGCTAACCACTTCTTCACAACATAAATGGAGAAGTGTAGAGTACATTTGGGGAATTTGGACTGTCACCACACATAGGGTAGGTGACAACAACAGAATAATGTTGTAGAGCCAATTGCACCAAATCAAGTATGTCAAGAAGACACATAAGTGAAGTGGAGAGCTATATATATATGAATACTTATTTTTTGTGGGACAAGTACCCAGGAATGTTGGGGAAAGGGCTTAGGAATGATAGGGTCAGGTAGGTAGGGTAGGTAAGGAAGAAGGCAGAGACATGCAAGACATACAAGGCAAACAGGAATGCAAATGAACACAGAAGATTGGGGGACACCATGAGAGGGGATAGGTAGGGTCATTGAAGGTGCACCTACGTCAAGCCTGAGAACACTGAGAATCTAGTCCTCACCGTCAGAACTGTTATCACTGTCTCCTATCTCAGTTTCCCAAGTCAGTGCATATGTGGCATCATTTTTGCAATATAATAAAATACCTTTTTGACTTGGCCAATCTGGGGACCTAAGCCCCTTTCCATGATACCCTCCACCAGTCCTGTCATCTCTTTGCAGGAGACAAAATCACCCACCTAGACTAGTACTGCTCCCAGATGGTATCAGTGCACCATCAGCTGGGGCAGAGCTACCTGATGCAGATGCAGCAGGTATGGCAGGGGTTGTGGAGGTAGCACTGACAGATTAGGATCATGAAGTGCTGGGTGTCAGTGCTGCAACCTGTGGAGGGATGGCGGGCCAATCTGCAGTGGTTGGTCTACCTCTCTGTGCTGAATGTTCTATTTTCTAAGCAGAACATATAACACAGAACATTTTAAGCCATATAAAATATTAAAAATAAAAAATAAAATGAGAGAGAAGGGGTTGGGTGAGACAAAAGAGAGAGAATTAGATCCATGGCATGTCACATGATTATATAATTTTAATACATGCACATTTATGATTATCCAGTCTATACACCTTTGCCACATCCAGGTATGATGGGAAGGTCTTACTCTGTTGTACCATTAATCAGTTGCACTGCCTTGATATTATAAACACAAATATTTAGTTCAGTATTGTTATATTGCATACAATTATAAACAGTTATGAGGCTTACAGTTACATCTGATGCATACATACCCCATTTCTCTCTGAGGTGATTTAACCTGTTTTGGTGCACCTCCCTGTTTGATGTAATGTCTTCAGCTGTACAATAGAGAAGAAGAGACATGAAAGCATAATGAATGCCAGTTTTGACTGTCTATTGTATTCTATATAATGGAATGTTGATGGTTCATTATACTTACACAACTGGGGGGTTATCAGCAATACTGAACTTATCCTCCCATTAGCTAAGGATGTCCTTCTTCCATTTCAGGTTACTACAGTGGTGGAGATAATTATCTCCAGTGCATGAGATGCCATTTACACTGAAGTCAACCTTGGCTATGCTGTTCCAAGCCTCAGTCTTATGCTGAGACTCAGTATAGTCCCCCTGCAGCACCCTAAGGCTGTAGCACTTCACAAGGAATGCCACAAAAATTATGGACTCAGCACCCCTCCTCTGTACCATCATCATCTCCAACACCAGCCATGTCTGCAGAAGTCAAGCAATAACTCTGTGTCCGAATAGGTGCCAAATTACATTCTTGCTTTTAAAAGCCAGAGAGCAAAGAAGCACAACCATACCAACTGCAATTGTGTGATTGAAAGCAGAGAGATCCATTGCTAGACAATGAGGCAAGGGTTTCAACAAACAACAATGAAGGGTGGGAGACATGGCAATGAGAATTGCCATGTGTGATGCTCTGCCTATTCACACTTTTTTCCAGTGGTCAGCACTGACGTGCTTTATGGCTTGGCTTTTAAGCCTTGGTCTACATGATAAACACATTTCAGAGAAGAGTCTCTTTAGTGCTGCTTGTTGTTGTAGTCAGAGTAATCATTAACACTTGCAAGGCATTACCAGCTAACAATTGTCATTGCTCTTCCCTGCAGTCCTAGGGCATGTGCATGCAATTGTGTATGTACTTAGACAATGTTTTCCTCCCATATTTTGGTATTCAGGACTGCTGATTTAACACCTCATTTGCATCTTCACAGTGCTCAGAAGGCTGAATCTACAGTATATAAAGGTAATGGTATAGCTTTGAAGTGGAAGGAGGGAAAACAGTGTGGATACAGACAGACCGTTACTGCTATTTACTTGGAGGAGATTTTTCTACAGTTTTTCTCATTCTCTTCCACTCATTCAATATTCATTAATTTTCCAGTAATAACTTTATGCACTTTAAGGAGGAATTCAACATGTCAAATGATTATTTAGCAGTTGATTGTTGACAATATTGAGTGTCACGGGCAGAGAAAGGCCCTGTCTATGCACATAACAGTCATGAGGCATTGAAAGAATTCTGGAAAGAAATCAATACTATCACAAAAAAGATTCCCAAACACTCACACAAGCATGCACACACACATAGACACAAACTTAATGTACACACTTATAGAAGTTTAGTGGATTGTCAGTTCACCTAATGGCATGTCATTGGAATGCGCAGGAAAACAGGGGAAGCACGCATAGTCCATACAAAAAAGCACCTTAGTTGGGATTGTAACTGAGAACCAAGTACATTTTGAAACAGAAGTCGTACTCATTGCACCACTCACATAATATTATTATTATTTAGTGTTACAATGTTTGTTCTTTTCATACGAGTAATTGTCTTATACAGTACTACTGATTTTTTTTTTGGGCTGTTCAGTCAAAATTACCTTTTATATTTCAGTGGGATTACCTCTCACAGACTTTATTTGTCAAATACTTGAAGCACAACCACACACAAAAAATAAACCAAAAAAAGTTAATACATCTTGATCTTTTTTGCATAAGGTTACCACCTGTCTCTCTTTATGTAGGACAATCCTTGTTTCTGCAGTTGTGTCCTATGAAAAAAAAATTAGGAGAAAAAATATTTCCTTAGTTTCCTTTAATAGCTGCATAAAACAGAAAGTTTCTATCTAAAACACCAAAATACAATATGAAACAGTATAATCAACTTAAATTCTATAAAAACGAGCTTTTACTTTGGAAAAAAAATAAATAAATAAAAATGAAATACGGTCCTTTTCATTGGTTAGGATATGGTTCATCCTGCAAAATCTTACATTTCTATAACAAAAAGGCTCACTTTGGGCATTTAAAAAGGTGCCAACTCTATTTTTGCACCACTAATATTTCTGTATCACTTTAAGTAGATATTATTTCCTGGCTTATTATACACCAAAGTTAAGCTTTCACCTGTCTATTGTAAATTAATGGGAAATGTAATGCACTTGGGTAGAGGAAATCAGCAGGTGTTGAATATCTATTCACTGTCTGCAATGAAAACAATTTGATTTTCTGCTGTTTTGACTATCTCTGGCAGTTACATTACTTTCCCCGGGATTCATAAAGCTTGCGCCAGGTGCTGGCATAGCGTCGACATTCTAACACTAAATATGGCCGCTGAGCGATCCAGGTACGAGCTCTTCCCTCGTGCACTACCTGCGTACGATACACCCGCACAACTCCCGGGCCCTGTATGCTAATTACCTCATGTGCAGCAGTGTAGCATGCAAATTAAGGTATGTAGCGATCCAGGAAGTGGTGCAGGTATAGTGTAAGCATGCAGAAATGTAAACTGTAGAAAACGGTTTACATTTTTGCAAACATAAAATCGGAGCCATGATAGTCAACCAAACACATGTATTATATTGTTAATATATGCCAATGTCTAAATATATAGCCATTGGCATAAGAAAATGTACAAAATATAAAATTAACATTTAATATATATAGTCAAACTATTGCAATATGGAAGCGCAGGGTAATGGCGCGCAAAGGGGATCGTAAAGAAAATATAAAAATATAGAATAAAACTGCAATGTAACACATATCATGATTTCCCCATAATAGTCAGTGGCAGGCATGCTATACCATACTATGGCGCAAGGGTTGGTAAGGGGCCGTGACAGTGTTATGCTAGGTAGCTAGGAATTAGTAGGCAATGCCATGCAAATGAGAGGAGTAATAGTGAATCACAGATTCCCCGCTGGTGTAAGGATGCACCTCAAAGTGTAGTGTTATAACACTGAGGTGTGCCCTTGAGATAAAGATGACATCAAGAGAGGGGTGTGTCGCCATTGCTATAAGCACATTGGAGCATTACTAAACCAGTTTGCCCCTAGCTAGGCAAAGCTGCAGGATAGGGGTGTGTTGAACTGGTCATAGCTTTGCTTAGCTGCGAGTACACAAGGTAACCGAGTATGCATGTGAACGGAGATGAAAACACTCGTAAACCTGGTAAATGGGTTTGCGCAGTGCCCACTGCAGCTGAAACAGGAAGGATATAGGAAAGAAATAAGTAAATTCTGCAGCAGGGAAATTGGAGTACAAATGACTAATTAACACCTAGGAGCCTACAGTGGGCCATTGGGAAAGGGGAGGGCTGTACTGCAAAGAAAACAGTAAAGTGTCAAAGCAGAACAAAGCCAATTTGCAGTATATCAGCTACAAGACACATTTTGCCATGACTGGGTAGGGAAAGTACAAAACAAGAAAGATGGCAGGTGGATGCATGCCTGATAATGGGAGGGGATCCATTTTTAAAAGTTAATTAAAGGGCAACAGATTAATCAAGGCAGGCAAGCATAACTCCACAGTAAAGGCCTCACACCTGCAGTACTCATTGTAAAACCCATAATTAAGATACTCTGCAGCTGGAATAGCTCATACACACCCAATGACATCAGCAGCATCCATAGCACAATACTATAAACTGTGAAAGCACCTCACACACATTTGTGTATTCCCATACACTCTGCACCAGTGGTGTATACAGACGGGGAACTTTTAGTATGTACATGTTAGGGGCTGCCATAGCTTTGATCCACCAGCATGTGTTGGAGACTGAAGGTGGTGTGGAGGATGATGCACACGACCACCTCAGGCACCAGAGAAGGAGGAGAGTGTTCAGACCTAGGGTAAACTACCAGGGGCTACATGATCTGGAGATAGTAGAGCATTAAAGGGTGGACAGGGACATCCTACAGCAACTTGTGGAGTTGTGCCGGCCACACCTCAGAGCCAGAACAAATGGAGGGGAACCCATCCCACTGGATACGAAGGTATGTGTAAGCCTGAGAATACCAGCTACAGGTACCTTTCAAAGACCAACTGGGGATATCATGGTATCTCACAGGCATCAGCATCCAGGGTACTACACTAGTTCCTGGATGCCATGTTAACACATGCCAATGAGCACATATACTTCCCTCGAATGCAGGAGGAGTTGGCCAGTAATATACATCTCTTCCACTGTGTGGCAGAATACCCGGAGGTACTGGGTGCAATAGACTGCACGCACATACACATCAAATCACCACCCAGTGAGCAGGGTAGGTGCTACATAAACCACAAGGGATACCTCTCCATCAACTGCCAGGTCATGTGCAATGCCCAGGGCATTATCATGGATGTGTGTGCTGGCAGCCCTGGAAGCTATCACGACTCCCACATCTGGCATGCCTCACAGCTGTATCAGGTATTTGCCAGGAGGGACATCCAAAATGGCCACCTGGTGGGGGATGCTGGCTATGCACTGGAACCATGGACAATGACTCCCATTAGAAATGCACACACACCCGTGCAGGAACGCCATAATGAGGCACATGCACAAACCAGAATCATCATAGAGCATGTGTTTGGGATGCTGAAATCATGGTTCCATTGTTTGGACATATCTGGTGGAGCCTTGCAGTACTCTCCAGGCACATGTGCCCATATCATCATAGTATGTGCCATGCTACACAATATGATCCTGTGGAAACAGCTCCAGCAGGGACAGAATGGTGAAGGCCTTCACAGCCCACCACCATTGCCAAGGGCCCCACAGGCACAGAGGTACTCAGACCATGAACACCCTGAGCCAGCCCCAGTAGGCAGACAGAGGCATGCCCAGTATGCCCATGCCTTGGCAAAGAGGGAATGTATAGCACACACACTGACAGTGTAGGCACCTAGGGACTGACACATTTCTCCACCTGCACACACAGTAAAAATGGATGGCACACACACAAGACTACCTGTAAATTGTCATGTATAGGCAGTCTACTGTGTGCATCCAACATAGACATCCCTCAACTATTGCACACACAACTGCCATTGGCACAAGGTAAGTCAATATCTGAACAGTAAATTAAGCTATCAGCATGTGCTGATACTGTATGTATAGGTTCATGGGTAGGTACTTAGCCAACTGCCAGAGGACATTCATAAGCCTAGCCAAAATGTGTCAGCTTTTGCTACCCCATTGATTCATTAACTGTCCCTCTGTGGAGCACAGCCAATGGCGGGATCCCTGGGGTGTATCTACTGTTCCCCATCCACTCTTCAATGTTTCTCTCAAAGAGTGTTAGTGAGGGCCTCTGTATAATGTAGTTAGGGATGTTGTTCCAATGTATGGGGAGTGTCTGTGACAGGAATCCATCCCTCCAGCATCTTCCAGTTATTGTTGTGGCAAGGTTCAGCTCACTACAGTGTGTGGCTCAGTGTGACATGAATTCCCATAGGTGGAACATATCCATTAAGTCTGAGTTCGACATGGCTGTGTTGGCCAGCAGAGATCATCTCTGGATAAACGAGATGCCACTGAGTAAAGCAGGAGTTTATTCAGTCTGGCTGCATAGGGCATACATTTGAGGCCAGTAATCCCCTTGGCGAGGTACATTTGTGGACCTTCCAGCTGTTGGAAGTGTCTTCTGAGGTACGTCCCAAATGGCTTATTATACCCTATGATGGGACTGATGAGTGATGAGTAAAGGGGCACTATAACCCCAGTATGTCTAGATGGGAACCCTTTAGTAATCAGATGGCCTACATAGAAGGATGTCCTAACTACTTTGGAGATATGATTGTCAAAGGAGAGATCACTATCTACCTTAGTCCCCAGATACCCCATTACCTCATCTGTATTAAAGTGGCTGACACTTATGTGTTAATATGTGGGTGCTTAATATTCCACAATGGAATGACCATGCAGTTAGTGGCACTTAGCTGGAGGCCATGACTTTGACCCCCTGTGTCTGTCTCTGTGAGGCCCCTTGAGGGATGTCTGTGTCAGCTGGACTATCAGTCATGGCTCCCAGTTCACAGTCATTGCCAAACATGGTCTGCCGCAGTCCACCTGTGTTTGCCTGTACCTCTGAGAAGTATATGCCAAACAGTAGGGCTCCCAGGACTGAGTCCTGTGGGACACCAGTCATGACTTGTCAAGAGTTGGACCTGGAGATCACTAGTCGTACCATGTGGGGTCTGTGTGTAAGCCCATTGGCAACCCAACCTGTGATGTATGGGTGTATGTACAGATGGGTGTGTTTATCAATAATACCTGAGTGGGGCATGGTGTCAAAAGCCTTGGTGAGGTCCAGGTAGTATGTGTGAACCACCTCTCCCCTCATCTAATGTCTTGGTGACTGTATGTAAGACGTCAAACAGGTTCAGTAGGCATGAACTGCACTCAACCAAGCTGACCTGGGTTGGGTCACATGTTTGGAAGTTACCAATGTCTTTGTTAATGATTGCCATGAGGATGTGCTCCATACCACTGCAGACCAGGCTAGTCAGGCTTATGGGGTGGTAGTTACCATGGTCAGTTGTGATTCCACGTTGGTGGAGTGGAATAACCATTGCCACATGCCATTGTATAGGCATGTAGCCTGTGGAGAGGCTGAGGTTGAAAAGCTTGATTAGGTGGGGGGGGGGTCAGGTTGTCTTGTACTGTTTGCAAGATGCAGTCTGGGACAACATCTGCCTCCATTGATGCTGTTCTGCTTAGAGAGGGCCATTTCCACCTGTGTGTCTCTGATGTGTGGGATACTGTACCTTTTGGGTAGTGTTGTGGGCTCTTTAGGGGTGAAGTATGCACTGAATGTAGATGTTGGTGATATCAGTACGGTCAGCATATTTTGTGCTATATTTCACTGGCACAGTGCAAATCTGTGTGTTACCACTTAGAACCTTGACATAGCCAAAGAAGGCTTTGTGGTTATCTTTCAAATCCTTGCATATTTTCCTGTTGATGTTAGCCTTGGATGATTTCATGAGGGACCTATGTATCATACTAATAGTGGTCACGGATGTCTGCCCTTCATGGGATTTGCTGTTTGTCTGGAACACTGTGCTACTTCTGTGGTATAGCCTGTTTATTGCAGGGGTCCACCAGACTGGTGTCCTTGTCTAGGAGGAGTGAGTCTTGGTTTACCAGTGATGGCATGATCCATACATCCATGTAGGTGCTTATAGATTGCATTTGTAAATCTGTCTGTATCTTGAGCAGTGTTTCCCCTTAGTCTGGGGGCTGCGAACCCCCCCACCCCTGTCTCTAGTAGTGTAAATTAGCTGTAGGAAAGGTATACACTGTGGTTTCTGTGGATGGGGGAGATGTTTGGGTGTGAAAACAGTGAATAATTCATGGTCAGATCTAACCAGTGACCCATTAACCTCTACTGTGGTGCACCTGTTGCCCATGTTGGTGATGACCACTTCTAGTATGTTTCCACCCCTCATTAGGGAGGTTACAATCTGATATGGGGCATATGAGGTGATAAATTCCAGGAAGCGCTGGGCCTGGAAGTGAGTACTTGAGTAGGTTTCTCAGTTAATGGTAGGGTAGTTGACATTGACCAATGCCAGGATGTGCATTAGGACTGTCATGTTCTCCACTGTCTCCAGGTAGGTGGAGTGGTTGTCCTGGGTCATGGAGGGGGATCTGTAGCAGGCCACAGTTTACATTGCATTTGTGACTGATGTTAGCTGCACATGGATGATCTCAGAGGTATCATGCTGCCCCACTAACCTGGTGGTGTAGGTATCCCTGATGAATATGTATAAACCCCCTCCATGCCTGTGTCAGTACATGTTCTGTGGTCAAAATGTGTGATATGGGATGTATTCTGTGCACTCAGGAGCCTTAAGATAGGTCTCAGTTACTGCACAGATGTTGACGTTGCCCATCCTGAGGAGTGCTGTGAGTGCATGCATGTTGTGATCACAACCCCTGGTGTTGAGTAGCATAACCCTCATTGATTCTGCTATTGTGCTGTTTACGGAGCTAGTATTCACCTTTGAAACTCTCCTGAAAAAGGCACCATGGGGGCGCCAATAGCCTTGGCCAGTATTCCAATGTGTAAGGCTGACACATAAGCTGGAATGGTATTGTTGCAGTCATGTTTCCCATCTGTGCTTGTCTCATCTCTCCTGTAGGTCACCTACTGGTAAGCAATAGAAAGCCTTAAACTTATACAAGTCTTCTAGTTTCCAAGATAGGCTTTTGGAGTGATTAAGTATCAGTGTTCTGTATGTTCTTGCTGTACTTAACTGTTTCCTGACTACATGGTGATTTCTCACTGTATATTGTGATCTGAACGTCTGTTTATTCACATATTATGGATGTGATGCCCTGCACTTTAGAAGTTCACAGATAGCCTACTACCTATCTGCCCAAGGGCAATTAGAAGCATAGGCTTTCTCCACACCATTGATGAAGTAACTGAGCCTCTGTCAAACATAGCCAATGAAGCAATTCTATGCAGAGTTGCTGGAAGCTGTTGAAAACTGAGGTGGTGGAGGGTGATAGGGGCACTTAGTGATCTAAAGAGGGCATGTTAATGTGACAATTCAACACCATTCAATTTCTTCAACAGGTCTTGCAGCTATCAGACTGGAAGGGCTCCCCTACCCCCTGGCTGTATGATTCTGGGACACATAATCCCATGGGTGTATATTCTGTGACCCATTCACACAACAAGGTTTCCCTAGAAGTGTCTCAGTGAGAGGATATGCCTAATGTAGTTAGGAATGTAATTTATTGTCTCACATTACATTTGTTATATGTTGTTATTTCAAGAGTAAGTGAAGCTCAGTGGGTTTGGGGGCCTCCGCTTTTTGCTTAGCCTAGCTTACACATAGATTCATAGATTAATACTAGGCTAACTGCCCTTGTGAGCCATTTTAAGCCTAGCCAATTATCTCCTGTGAGATTCAAACCCTGTACCTTGAGTTTGTAAGGCAAACACCTTAACCATTAGGCCATCCTCCCAACCCATCCATCCCAGCATAGAAATCATCTAAATAGGAAATAGGCGGAAGCAACGTTAATATCAATAGTGGAATGGTTACAGCATCTGCATAATATCTGTGAATTTGAGGTCCCAATCCCAATAAAGTCAGGGATGTTTATCATGTTAAAAAGTATACCTTAATCACAGCTTGCATATATAGGTAGTAATCGTCTGTATAATAAACATTCAAAACACCCATATAAACCCATGTGTGCTGGAGAGTAAAGTCAACAGGGAATGCAATGTTATGTAAGCACATGTCATGCAAGTCATGTAAGATGTTACTTCACTGAAATGTATATATATCCTGAGTAGTTAATGGATGAGGCCGTGTTTGCGTGTACATGTTATACATTATAAAATTTGTTTAACTGTGTTTATCCACTGCTATAATGTCACAAAAACTCTTTTAAACATGCTTACAACTGCTTAAATGAGCCTTAGTCTGGAGTAAAAAACATTTTTAAAGCATTGCAGATGTTGAACCCTGGACCATGCACACTATAGTCATGGGACTTACCACTAAGCCATCTGAGATATATACATGTTTCACAGTCTTTAGACTACACCTTATACCATATGCATTCCACTGTAATGACCACAAATAGAACAGTCACTTTGTGTACATATGTACAGAACATTGTAATGTACTGTAGTTTGTGAACCAACACATACAAGTCTACATATGTATTACTGTTACAAATTAATACGAAAAAAAAAAAAAAAATATATATATATATATATATATATATATATATATATATATACATGTCAGTGATGTCTGCACATCGATATAAATATAAAGATATATATATATATATATATATATATATATATATATATATATATATATATATATATAAAATATATATTTATATATATACAGTTACATCAATAGCCATATATATATAAACATCTATGAACACACTTCGTGACACAGAAGCAATCCAAAGGAATGGAAGTGTACACAAAACACATGCAGCTCTGGTATTATAACTATTAATATTAACCTAATTCACCATAGAAGGGATGGTTGTTGTGTATGTGAAGATAGGGGTGGGGGAGAAATAATGGGTAATGAAATCATGCATCAAGGAGAGCCTGGGTCGGATGTTAAATAAGTGAACTGGAGGGGTATACATGGAGTATGGTGACAATATAAAAAGGACACAAAACAAGAATCTTTCTCAGCCATAATACACCCTGTCATGTCTCATTGTAACACCTAATTTCACAAACATATGAACATTAACATGTATCAAACATATATACACCAACTGACTGTCACATTTGTTTTCAGTAGTGAGGAATGCCTGTAGTAAAATGTATATTCTAAACACCATAACATTTGTACATATCTCAGATGCCTTAGTAGTAAAGTCAGTGACTGCGGTGTTCATGGTCCTGGGTTCGAGACCTGCAGGGGCTGTTAAGTTATTTTGAGTGCCAGAATAAGGGCTGTTGGATGCAGGTGGATTAAAGCACTGTTAAGCAGTTGTAAGCAGGTTTGCACTGGTTTGCGAGATGGTAAGTGGCGCTTAAACACAGTTAAAAGGAGAAGTGCTTCACAGGTTTAACCTTTGCTTAACGTTGCGCAGACCATGGGCAAACCTGCTTACAACCACTGAAATGTGCTTTATTCACACTTTCCGTACCAGTGCCTACTCTGAGAGGAAAAATAATAACACCTTCCAGGATTAGAACCCGCAACCATGTACTCCATCCACAGAGTAACCTACCACTAAGCTACCTGAGATGTACCTATGCCAGCTGTCTATGCAGACAGGTGAAAACAAAAAAGGGAGGAATGTGTTGAAATAGGACAACCCGCCATGTACCCAATTAAAGGTGTATGCTTATATATATATATATATATATATATATATATATATATATAGAGAGAGAGAGAGAGATAGAGACATGTCGATATATACAGATCTACATATATATGTAGATATATAGATAGGTTAAAACATACACATCTATGGAGGTACAGATGAACATATGCAATAATATATATTATATATTATATCTATATACATATGTATATTATATATATATATATATATATATATATATATATATATATATATATATATATAAAATAAACATATGCATTAATATATTATATATTATAGCTATATACATATACACATATAATATATATATATATATATATATATATATATATATATATATATATATATATATATACATGTGTGTAGACAGCATCTGAAGTGTTCATATCTGAGTATAATATGGACAATAGCAATCACACATTCTGCCCCCCCAAACAATATGAACATAACATATGAAGAGTGTATGCCAATACACTATTACAAATATGTTCTGTGGACACAGTCACCAACACAACTGCAATGACTGCAAATATCCATGACAGAAATACACAGACAACTTTCATTTAGCAAAACTGTATTACATTCCGATGTATTGCCAAAAGGATTCAAGGACTAACAGTACCTGCATGCTATACAGGAAGCATTTAACAGTGCCTTAATGAATCATCCTGCAATTACCATAGTATTAGTCCACTAAGGGATAGGTGTTCATATAGGGAAAGAACACCCACACACATATAGATGTTGTATAAAAGGGGTTCCTACACACCTGCATCTGCTATGTACACCCACGAACATCTCCCCCACAACCAAAATAATTACATCAATACATACTGTCATACCATAACCAATTATTCAACTACAGTACAACATCTGCTGAAACCTTAAAATACCTGGACATGGACACACTAACATGGCCCTGTGTGAAATAGTTGCTGTTATACAATTGAACATCTGCTGATGTTGGGAGGGTGGCCTAATGGGTAAGGTGTTTGCCTTACAAACACAAGGTACAGGGTTTGAGTCTCACAAGGGATAATTGGCTAAGCTTAAAATGGCTCACAGGGGCAGTTAGCTTAGTACTAACCTATGTTACAGGGTTTGTATGAACTAATCCTGTTTTAGAGGGTTGAAAGGTCCGTATACCAGGAAGTGTTGCCGAGTACTACTTATCAGCACAGTATGATACACAGTAACACCAAACTAAATATGTCTGGTAAGTACACTGTAAACCCCCTAACATTATATGCAAAGCTATGCAGCCTTGAGCTGGTCAAACAACCTGGCCAGACTGAAACATATGCAGAAGTATTAGCTACAGAGAAACTCTGCACAAGTAACAATGGTCAGAAATATAGCAGTACTCACATTTAGACCGAATCCTCTAGGCATTACACACAATATATTACTGTTTGTCTCCATACAGCTGTTACAATATATTTCAAACAACCCTTCCAGGCTGTATTCCTCACAAGTAAGGCAAAGGAACAACTCCCAAGTGGAGTACTCAATTATACTCCACTTTTGCCATGGTACTGCCTAAGGCAGTAGCAGCGCAGCTGATGTGCATGTAATTACCTACTTAGGAACACCAATTGGTTATTGGGTTAGCACATGTTACTGATCTGTAACTATAAAAGGTTGCCTTATCACACATTCATACCATCTGTATATACCTGTAGAACAGTACAAAACACTGAAAGACAAACCAAAAATGAGTATTATACTAGTCCATAACACCTCCAATTACTAAGAAGGTATGCATAACATGTAGTATGTCTGCGTATGTAGTACCTGTTATGTACGAATTAGAGTGTAATCAATGCATATAGTGGCAATAGCTACATTGTAGCAATGTATTGTTGAGCAGTAGTAATGCTTGTAGTATTCTATGTGTGTACTGCTGTAGGTCACAAGGCAAACTCCTCATACACCACAAGGGATGATATGGGCTTGGAACTCACCAATTCGCTTCCAACCACTGTCAGTGTCAGGGTTGGTCCAACAAGTATGTGCTATAACAAGGGATAGTATATGTCCATATATTGTAACAGTAGACATATGTATGGATGTATAAGTAAGATGAACATGTCAAAGCTGGGCTTACTGTACAAATATGGTTTGCATTGTGGGATATTGTGCCAATAACTGTGTAATATACAGTATTTTAGGCAGATCTATGTTCCATTCTACATAGCATGTCTGTTATGTTATGCAAACAGTAGTTATGTCTATTGGCAATTACAATACTCAATAACAGGATACATATCACTTGTATTCATCTGACAGTTTAGCAGTATGATAGCAAAGATAATTGGAAGAGGGAGGTAACTATCCATGCACATAACACATGTAATATCCACTTCTCTAGTATCATTTGCAAGCAATAACAGCTGTGCATGTGTACATGTTATGCAAATGTGTGGTGACCCTTGTTACAGGGCTGGACCTCTCTAGTATAGTTTGCAAGCAATAACAGCTGTGCATTTGTACATGTTATGCAAATGTGTAGTGACCCTTGTTACAGGGTTGGTCCAAATGGCTATGTGCACATCTACATAGAGTAGATATTGAGAGTAGAGGTACACTGGTTGAACTATCAGGTTTGTGTAGCCTAACCTGTCATTGCCAACCTAACAGCCACTTGCACATACTATATATAAGGTAGTGCACAGTACTGGTAATGAAACAGGTTGCATATCATCTTTAACTCCAGTGTAACATCTGCAGTAGGAGTGTAAGATGTAGGAGACTGCTGCCCATATGTAATAGCCGCTTCATAGGTGATGGCTTACACTATATGATTATATCCTGATCATGTTGATAGTGGCATCAGAGTCTATTGATACATGACTCTGTTTGGAGAGTGGGTGTCTGTGTCCAACAGAGCTCATAGTCCTGGTGGATATGTGAGTATATACCCAGCAAAGGAAACAGACCTGTAGACACTTGCATTATCTGTAATCAACTATCAGGATGTGATGTGCTCCTCAGAGGAGGATTGCTGCTAAAGATAGTTACAATGTTTCCGTAATAGCCAGTGTTGTCACGTCCATAACACAAATATTTACATGTGAGCATCACTGTCTAAAACATATTCATAAGCAATAAGTAAACTAAATACAGTACCTGGTACTTGTAGTACTGAATGCTCATACAGGCATGTCCACTAGTCAGCTTCTGGTGTTTACTAATGTCAGCTTTGTGTATGTGGCCATCCTGGGGGAATGTAATCTCTATGCCATATACACTGCCAAACCCACCTAACACCACACCCCACACATTGTCTGGGATGCAGCTACAAGGGTAAGCTGGAAGGCAGTCCAGTCTACAGCCATGACTGGACTGGACAGTCATGAGGCGTAGGTTAACACATGCATCTCATTATCACAACCAACACATACCCTTACCAGTACACAGTAAGGATACCCACACACACTACCAGACATCACACACATTCTCAGATGCTTCTAAGTATCTAGCCAAACAAGTGATCTCCCAAGCTGGAATAGACAGACAACAAAATACACAAATTGTATGACATAGTTTGCATAATTGTACCACACCTCAGAACACGTGGTTGGAAACATGCCCAACAGTACTCATTTGTGAATGCAAACTCTAGCATTATGTTACACACCAACCTATACGAGGGCATACATACTGTCAGCTGCCTGTCTGCCATGATTAGCCACATACCCATACACTCAGGCCACCTTTTAACTATTCATATGGCTCTGGCATATTCCATGTTGCTTTGCAGGACCTGTGATGCAGTAGCCTGGACTGCATGGAAACATATGTAGGAACTGTCAGGTCTTGTAGCCAATGCAGGTATGTCCCAAGACCTGGGTAGCATTCTGCCATTGGCCAGAATGATACTGCAGTACAGGGACAAAAGGATTGCATTCCACAATTGTCTAATTTAGTGGTGCAAGTCAAAGGGTATCCAGTATCTATCTGCCTGGGATAACATGGTTGACAGACCTTGGTGCTTTGCCAGACAGGGCCTGCACCTGTCACCCCTAGGAATCTGGATAATGGCTAGGGCTCATGCTTCCCCTATAGTGCCTTCATCATGCACAGTTCAAGTGAAGGTCCACTGCTGTTACAGGGACAGCCAAGCAATAAACTGCGGGTCTCGCTACTCAATGATACATGTCAGAAAAACTATATGGACTCACTTATGTCAATCCCTAACATGGAGAACATATCTGTGCAGTGGCTGAGACATGTTTAAATGCTCCAGAGAGTACACCTGCATGACCATGTTATAACACATACCTCACCTCTTGCCCATTATCCTTTATTGGAACACACAGGCCGCAGGTGTGTCCATATTCCTGAAGGATATGTAAACTCCCACTCTAGTTGCACTTGCATAACTTCAGATGCATTATGCTGAGCAACTACCTTTGTACCAAAGTGGAATTCAAATTGCACCTTGCGACAGATCACCCACCATGCTGCGTATTTCACAACTGTCATAATGTGCTGTAATGGGGAAGATTAGGTTTGAGACAGAAAACCATAATAATGGCTACTCTCAACTATTCCATTATGAACTGGGAAGAATCCTCATGTACCAACACCTGCACTCAATGCATGTTGGATTCCATTAACCCCAATGACCTGCTTCACAATAGTCACACAAACAGGGCTAACAGTATGCTACACATAGTCAGTCTCCAAAGCCAATGTTATGCTTCCTAAGAGCAAAGTGGTGACTGTCATGGCACCCATGCAGATGGACAATGCATGTGCAAATTCTGAATCCTATACAAATGAACCTTAAGCAGTCCCATACGTGCAGTGATTGTGCCACTGAAACAGAACTAAGATTCAACCAAACACAAACAAGAAGGCAAACTGGTGGTACCATGCTTTAAATTGTATCACAGAAGGTAGTAACTGTTGCAAGAGTGAACACAAATGAGTGTAGGTGATCCCTGGTCAGCCTCAGTAAGATGCAGATACACCATATAAAACCACACAAAGCTACTGTGAAACTAATCAGCCACATATTATGAGGCCAACCACAGAGCATTCTATAGCTGTGCCATTAATGGTAATGGCAATGGCAAGACCTGCCATGCTGCACAGCAATATGACATGGATAGTACTGCACCTACAGAAATAGCACCTGTTCATCCAGATAGGGTATTGGAGAAGCTAAACCCACTCCCATCCCCCCAACAGGTACACATAGTTATATATCCATGTACACTACAGAACCCCTGTAATGACAACTATGCAGGTACAAGCTGCACTCTCTAAAGCCATACATACAGCTTTCATGGGATCTGTCAACATCCCAGGGTGTATCCTACAAAAATGTAAGAACAATCAGCTCTCCACATACACATCATGTTCAATCATAGCTCCATGTCAGGCTGTGTACACACTGAATGGTGCACAGCAACAGTTATCACACCCCACAAAGGGGGAGACACCATTGATAATGGGAAATAGTGCACTACTACCCTGCTGAGTCTGGTCTGTAAGGCCATGAACTGTGATCAACTTATTTGATGTACTCAGTACAGATGTAGATGACAGTAAGGTTGATTCACACAACATATCGTGACCTTGCCAGGTCTTAGGACACCATCACCCATACTGTGTTCCAACTACACTCAGTAAACTAGGTGTATATTCCTATGTCACAGGAGTGGTTGGCAACTGGACTGCTGGCAGAACCAACACTACAGAAGGTGTCTGACTAATACACGCACATCAAACCAGTGCTAGCCACAGTAATACAGGGTTCATTCCTGGTACTCCCCCTCTTTGTTATCTATACCACACAGACTAACACAGAAGGCATCTGCCTATTGATGTTTGCAAATGACTATGAACTAGGAGCAATAGTTGACTCAATGTGTGCTGCAGTCAACATACAGAACAGCCTTAGTGTGTCAGATGTATGGTGTGTGATGTATGGCCACAATCTGACAGCTAAGTATTGCATTGTCATCCCCTATGTTAAAAACCCTGTACCCATGAACTACCACCTAGGCAGCGGTCAACGTAATGGCAACTGTGTGTGTATGGGATGCAGCTGGACAGTAGTCTTTCCTTTGATAGTTACTTCACCACACCAGTCAGGTAGTCATATGTGGCACCCCTAATCATACAGGGTGCCATCCACGAATATAGAGATAATTGTTCAGCCATACTCAACACTCATGTGACCCATAATAGATCACATATTTCCTTTAAGGGTTATTGCCCATGTGTAGATGGCCTACACTGCCCTTCACAATCCCTAACTCCACTATGCAGCATGCAGCCTGCCCTGAATAAAGCCATGTCCTACCCAGAGATGTTGGACATGCTACACTTAACACATCCTGATTCCAAATAAGCACATACTTCATGGACATCCACTTTTCTTGTACAAGGATCACAACATGCCTGACATATCTCTGTCCCATACACTTTACATAGTCTTGCCATACTATGCATCTCTGTCCAGTGAAGCTGCACATTGCCCCTCTCTGTGACATGGTGTGATGACCGCATGCCAAATATATCAGTAACCCTGTGTATCAGTTCTGTGGCACTGCTTGAACTGGCCACTGAAACTTACCTGTCTGTTGGCAACAGCTAGGTAACCTTTCTGCCTAGGCTCATAAATAGCCCAGGGCATATAGCCTACTGGTTCACTATGACCATACATGCTATAGTTTATATCCAACCCGGCAAATACCATCAGGCTAGCTATTGTCTCGTATGTTTCACATGTGCAACACAGACAATACATGGCAGGATGCTACACAGCTGTACAGTGCCATGTAGATGTATATGGCAAAACACATACATGTAAAACATTCTGTGACCAGATCTGCAGGGTCACAGGTCATGTCCCTAAAGGCTGTGTATGATTATATATGTGACATATACACAGTATTAAGGTCTATTGCATTAATGTGAACACATCCAGCCATGTGCTGATAGGTAAAGACACCAGTACAGGCAAACAGACATACCCATGTCAAGACAACATCCACATAGAGTATGAGCAATGTCATCACATGACACACACATATATGGTGATAACATCACATCACCAGTAAGTGTCAACTGTGTGTGACTTAAACATGTCAGTGGTGTTAGTGTCATGTAGATTTGCAAAGACTTATTTGTAATCTTAATAAATGTGATACACATGTATGTTCAACTGTACTTCTGTACTTCTCTGTGAGTTACTGTGACCTGTCTCCATCATTATGTCTTCCAGGTATGCTGCTTGGCAGGCTTCCAGCATACACCCACTTGGAGGATGAGGTCATAGATTCATAGATTCATAGATTCATAGATTACTACTAGGCTAATTGCCCTTGCAAGCCATTTTAAGCCTAGCCAATTGCCCCTTGTGAGACTCAAACCCTGCACCTTGTGTTTGTAAGGCAAATACCTTAACCATTAGGCCATCCTCCCACCTGCCCTCATCCCATACCTCCTCGACAACCATTCAACACTCTTCAGCCATGTGCCACAGGATGCACAGCAGCGGGATGCCCTGTGGGAGGAACTCTGCAAGAGGGTAAATGATGCTGGTGGTCACAATTGCACCTATCAGCAGGTGCACCGATACTGCACCAATCTCATAAGATGGTCAAAACAGCATGCTAATGCAATCGCCAGGGAACAAGGTGCAACAGGTGGGGGGTCACTCACCCAGCCCCCACTCACATGTACCGAGGAGCTACTAGCCAACCTGGGGACAACTGCAGCCCTCCATCCACAAACTATAGCTGGTATTGTGGAGGTGGGTGTCTCTCAACCACTGAGCCTGGAGTTGCCTGGTAAGTCAGTACTGCACATATAACACAACTATATTTCACATAGTTACATGTATTACTGTACAATATGTAATGTAACTTCATATGCAAGGCATATATGCACACATGCTGCATACTATAGTCTGCTACTCTATGTATGCACTGATATGCACACTCCATAGTATAGTGTATTGTACTGGCTTATGTGCTAACATGGACATTGCACCCTGTAGCTATCACACAGGTGTGGATAATGATCTTACTGCTGTGACTCTCCTGTTTAGGTACCTCTGGTGTTTTGCAGTGACAGCAGCCTGTGTCAGGTGAGATTGTTATTATTTACCAGGCTTGATAATGCACAGATCATATTAATTGCATGCTATCTGCCATAACACACATGCACATAATGTATGGTGGTCCTATTAATAAACACTGGTCCGACCTGCAATGCAACACAGTGATTACCCATGTGAAACAATTGAAGACTATATGAAACACCTACACTAAACCATCCAAACTGTCATTGCCAGATGTGTGGACAACTGTGAATACAATGGTGGAGGTGTGGTACTACAGATCAGCATTACACATGTTGGGAATACAAACAGTACTGTACAGAGAGCATATGTGTGCACACACTCTAAATGTGTTGGAGCTGGAGTATGACCAGCCCACAGGATACACCCTTGTGGATTATACCCTTGCTATGAATGTCACACAATGTCATGTACTATCTGACATGTCCATGACATGTAGTGGGCTGACTGCAACACTGCTCAACTATCCTGCAAAACATGATATCTCACATCCCATACATACCACCCTTTGTCTGCATAATCCTGTCCTCAGTGGAGCATATGATATCTATGGGTGTATGTCATATGGGATAACACTGACATGTGAAATAGATGGCCATCACAACCATTGGACAGAACATGTGTACACATGGCCATGGAGGATGGCCAGAGACATGAAGCAACACACACAGTAGAAGTGATGTACATGTGTGTACACCCTGTTCTACATTGTCTCAACACAGTACAGCTATGGCCTTTGTGTAATGGTGATATTGCAGATGTGAAACACTAAACATCATACAGGCCTGTGCACAGCTTTTGTGGGCATAACATGAAACCACCACATAACATGTCTTGAACATCTTGGGTGTGTCACGACATGAAAGCATTCACCTATACAGTATCCAAATACATACATGTGTTGCACAACACACACATACAACCACATCAGGCCACAGATACAGTACATTCACCTTGCTGGTGTCAGACATCACTGTCATGCCTGCTCTTCATGTGTGTGAGGTACACAGATGGCATGTGGGACATAGAGAACTGCTACGTTAGCCATGTGTGTGCATATTTGCCAGGCATCAGTAATATGGTTGCAGATGTGCAGGGGTGTCATCTGTATACTCTTCTGTGACCTGTGTCACACATTCCACATTAGGGTTTAGTGTGTATACACCTCAGTGATGTGGGTCACATTCCACATTAGATATGTATTGTATGTGAACACAGTCATGGCTATGAACTGTGTCAGTAACTCACACTGTATAGCAATTGTGAAGCCACATGATGCCCAGCAATGGCTATGCACATCAGCTCAATGTGCAGTATGTCACTGCATATTTGTAGGGTGGACAGACAACACTGCATCAGCTGAAGGCCCATGTAAGTATAACACGTCCCTGCATTGGGACACCATTACCGTACTGCAGATTGGAAAGGACACAATTGTGTTACACATGTATGCATGTCATTCAACACATCAGCAGAAGACACGTCATACTACATGTGTTTAGCAAGGTCGTACGTCACACATCTGGCCGGTGTACTGTAAACCTGTTCTGGCCTGTGGCACCATTGCAAAGTAGGGACAGCCATGTCAAACATGGGTGTACAGCCACATGCACAATGTCTGTAGACTCAGCTCAGGGGTAGGCAGAATAATGTTGAACAGACATGCACTGCTTTGGGGGAGATATGCAAACAAACATAGTATTCAGTCGACATACCCTTCTGCTCATGTCCTCACACATAAGGGCAGTGGCCAACACAAAGCATCAGTGGCAGATGTACAAAGGTCAGTGATGGTCTGTTAATAAGTGGTGTATGTTGCACACACCATGGCAGTGCGGTGCAATGGTACAAAGTGCATGCATTGTATTGCAGGTATGGCGTATATGCTGCTAACACAAATGGTGCAATACAGGTATGTATGCTAACCGCCACTATAATTGTGTAAGGTGCATGCCATGTACTATAACACATGCATGCTGTTGTGTGCAACTCAGGGATGTATGATAACTACCATTATAACTGTCTAAGCTGAATGCCATCTGCCATATCACCTGCATGTTGCATGCCGTTGGGTGCCATAGTGTGTGTCTGTGTGTCTGTGTTGTATAACTTGTAATGTACAGTTCTTGTCTTCCCCTCACAGGTGTTGATGTAGGTGCATTGCCCTCCTGTGGTCCACCTGATGTTAGTGTCCCCACAGACTCTAGCAGTGATGATGAAAGTATGAATGAGGCACAGGCAGGGTTGTCAGGGGCTGAATCTGTGCCACTGGTTGCCATTTCACCTGTATCCCCCTCATCCTCACAAACAGTTCCCCTGCCTACACATACCCCATCACCACTGGCCCTAGAGGAAGGACAGTTGGTGGGTGGTAGCATGGAACAGGGAAGTGTGGAGACTATGGAAGGTGTGCCTGCACACCATGCTCCCAGTCAACTGACTGGTGATGTCCCACACCAGCATGTGCCCCGTGCTGCTCGTAGGAGGACCACTGGCCAACATGCCCCTGTGAGACAAAGCACATCAGTTGGAGTCACCAGAGCATGTTTTGAGCTGTAATGGAGGCACAGGCACATGTTGAATGGCACAACAGAGAAAGTCTGAGGCTTCAGAGGTCTGCTGTCTGTTCATTAACTGACAACACCCAGGCAATTGCAAATGCTCACCATCATCTTGCAGATGTTTTGGACAGATGATTGGGTGACATGGTGGGGGTTCTTGACTGTGGCATGTCGATCCTCATGCATAAAATGTCTGAGCTGGAACATCTGGTGGGAGTGAGGCATCGGGCACATGGATGTAGGTCAGCTACATCACCTGTTGAAGGTCTACATGAACATGCTACTGCACATGCCCGCTTCCATAGTGGCGGTAGCAGCAGCAGTGCAGCTAGTGCTGTGCAGTCCACACCAGGACACAGCAGGCCATGTGCACGTGGTCCTGGACAGTCCTAACAGGGACACAGTTCCAGTGGACATGTGTCATCAGACAGTACCCAATCTGGACCTCTGCCTGGTAGTGCCTGGGCAACCCCTGGCAGGAGCAAGTCACATGGTCATGGATGGACACCGTGAACTGTGAAACCTGCCTTGTACAGTCTGCAGCTGTTAATAATACCGCTGTGTAGGCCAGCCACATGCCAGACCTGTGTGCATGCATACACATACACCAGAAACAAATGTAGGGCACTTCAACACACACACGCCCAATGATATCACAGGGCCTAACACACACACATAATGTCATCCAATGGCGCAGCCTAGGCCTCTGGCAAACATTATTATCCTGTGCATATGATGATGCCTGTGCCGCATCCCTGTCATCCACACCATCGGTGCAGAGACATGCTCATATGGTCTGATGCACAGGGTGAACATACTAGGTAGACAACTGTAGATTACCATTGTTGAGTAGTGTTGACAGGCAGCACACATACCATGTATTACAGTTTTAGAATGCATTTTGTACGTTTGATAGTATGTATCATGTGTAACAACATTAACAGCATGCTGATCTTGATGTTCTGCTTTCCTCTTTCAGGTGTAATTGCATGTGTCGGGGGATGTCAGTGTTTGTGGTTAGTGTCCCATATGTACATGTTGACTATATTATGGGAGATTTGTGGACGATATTATTTTAGCACGGAAAGGACAAGAAGAAGAAATAATAACGTTTGTTGACTATTTACATTTGTCTACAGAATTCCTAAGGTTTACCGTAAAATACTCTTGGACAGTAATTGATTTTCTTGATGTGAAATTGAAATATACACCATCCCAAGGTGTGGTTACTGAACTACACTGGAAAGAGACATGGAGGAACCATTACTTACATCATGATAGTATGCACCCCAGACATATATATAAGAATATTATGAACAATCAAGTAACACGAATATCAAGACTATGTACAGAGGAACCTACTTATAGGAAAGAATGTGCCTCATTAGCAAGACATTTATAACAACGGGGCTATAAAAGAAAAGACCTTTGTAATAATGAAGATATTGCTAACATAAGAGATAATAAGGGATGTCCCTATTATTGGAATACTACAACTGGAACTACTTTACTATATAACAGGAAAGGAACTATGACAAATGAGCTTAGGTGTACTCTGACATGTAGCACAGACAATGCCCAGATATGTGAAGATATGTGAAGAAATATTGGCCGGTCCTTATGGAAGACACTAAAATATGGAACATAGTGGAAGATCAGCCAAAATTTACATTAAAAAAATAGGAAGAATTTAAAACGTTTATTATGTAATAAAAGATGGCCGACTAGTACTATACCTCCCCATGCCATGGGCACTAAGAAATGTGGACGATGCAAGGCTTGTAAATATATTAACACTGAACATAATTTCATCCATCCTGTATCAGGCCAACATTTTAATTTTAAAGTTTCAGCCACATGCACCTCACAACATGTGGTCTACATTGCAACCTGTAAGGACTGTACAGAGTTTTATATTGGAAAAATGAACCAACGATTTAAAGAACGTATTCTAAGGCACCAAAGGGATATTATTCATCGGGATCAGCAAAATAGTTTAGCAAATCATGTCATAGCCCATCCCACACATAATTTTGTCTTTCAGGTTATTGAATTAATATCAGTAACCAACAGGGGAGGTGATATAAATTTGACAGAGAATAAAGAAATTAAATGGATACTGAACTTAAAGGCACTCAAGTCACCTGGGATAAATGCTGTAGTCCCTTTAAAACTGATCCTAAGAAACAGGCGTGTGTGTGTGTGTGTGTGTGTGTATATATATATATATATATATATATATATATATATATGGATATGGCTATAGCTGTGTTTGTGTATATGTATACATACATATATATATATATATATATATATATATATATATATATATATGTGTGTGTGTGTGTGTGTGTGTGTGTGTGTGTGTGTGTGAGTGCACATCCGTAGGTATATATATATATATATATATATATATATATATATATGTATATGTATATATATATATATATATATATATATATATATATATATATATATATATATATTTAGTTATGACAGTTGTACAGATGTAGACTTGTCTTTGTTGTTTCACAGAGTACAGTACATTCAGTATATTCAAGGATACTGTACATATGTACATAAAGTGACTGTCCCATTTGTTTTCAGTACTGTGGAATACCTGTAGTAAGATGTGTATTATAAAATCCATGAAGCATGTGTACAATCCAGATGGCTTAGTGATAAGTCTAGTGACTTCAGTGTGCATGGTCCAGGGTTCAAGACCTGCAAGCCTTGCTGATACTGTCAATTAGGACTGAATAAGACACTTTTAAGTGGGTGTAAATGTGTTTTCACGACAGTAAGCAGTGGGTACACACAGGTAACAGACATGTACAACTCATAGTACACTTGAAATGCCCTTCTTTGGCAATCTTGCTGATGTCACCCACCTACGAATACACCTCTGGAGCTGCTGTAACCCAGTAATCTCTGTAATGTGTGCTGTAACTGCGTAATGCTGTAGTGTGATAAACTAGTTTGGTAGGTGTTCTAATCCCAGACAGGCCAACTGTGTGTGTCTTTAAGCCTGAGAAAGGAACAATGCTTTTTAGAGTATGCACACTCTTTACAATTCACATACACACCTTTTGCAATCCTGCTGATGTCGCCCACCTAGAAATACACCTCTGAGACTGCTGTAACCCAGTAGTCTCCATAGCACGTGCTGTAACTGTGTAATACTGTAGTGTGATTAACCTAGTTTGGTAGGTGTTGTAATCTCAGACAGGCTAACTGTGTGTGTGTGTGTGTGTGTCTGTCTGTCTGAGAAAGAAACAATGCTTTTTAGATTTAGAGTATGCACACTCTTTACAATTCACATGCTCACCTTTGGCAATCCTGCTGATGCCACCCATCTAGAAATACACATCTGGGACTGCTGTACCCCTATAATCTCCATAGCGCATGCTGTAACTGCATAATGCTGTAGTGTAATAAACTAGCTAGGTGTGGGTTCTACTCCAAGATGTGGCAGGTGTGTGTTTGACAGTCTGAGCCTGTGTGGAGGTGGCTGTGAGTGTCTAACCACTGGACATGTTGGGGAGCGTTTTTAGTAGTTTTCCTATATGGTCCATATTATATGTCACAATGTCCACCTCAAGAGGAGTACAGATGTCAATTAGCCAAGGTACTGTGTTGGCAAGCCATACCCCTACATCTGGCAAAAGGCATGGTGAAAAAAGTATGCAACCCTACTATTACCCGGAATACATTCTGAACCCATGTGTCATACACAAACACACTTGCCTAGAATATCCTGCTATGTTACTAGTACCATGCACATTGATGAGAGATAGGCATGGTATGATTGCAGTGGGCTGCAGAGGGCATGGCACCCTGTCCAGCAGTACAGTAGGCACATAATTGCGGACAATGTGCCTTCACTATGTTCCCCACTGGATGCCTGCAACATATGTGGTGCCATCAAATGTGATCCACAAAGGACATACAATGCATTACACACTTGCCCTGTATGGACAGATGCTACTAACAGCAGGGAATACCTGCATCATGCTATCAATGCAGGTGCAGGGTCAACCTGCTGTCTATTAGCAGGTCCTGCCACACCAGGCCAGTATTGGCATATCTGATGATAGTCTGTGTACACAACATGTACCAGCCAACCAGGTACACTTGTACATGTCACTTTACATTATTGTGGGACGTGCACATCCCAGGCAATGTCCATGTCAAGGACTATCAAACACAGACATGGCATGCATTGCAAAGCAATGGCCATACACAATGGTAACCAGGATGACAGGACAGTTCATACAATACCCATGTGTGGGACATTGCAGACACTACACCCCTGAACCACACTGCACACCATTGTCGGGTGGCATGATGCCAAGGATTACCCCTCACCCAGCCTTGTACAACTATCTTGCACAGCCAACCACTACACACCCATGAAGCAATGCACACATGTGTGTCAGTACTGGCACCTTGTGTCTGCATGTGGGGTATGATGCTCCCAACCACAGTCAAACCCAGTATAGCTCCCATTGGCATACTGATTGATGTCAGACATGTTCACATGCCCTAGCCCATAGAACCTCAGGATATTCCCTGTGGTGCATGTAGTACCTGTGCATTACTGCAGTGTGGCAAACTAAATAGTTAGGAAGTGTATTTGTGAGCCTGGCAAAGTGTGGCAATGTGTCTGAGTCCCTTAGAGAGTGTGGTTGTGTTGACAATGACATCTGTTCATGTGGACAGCCATGTGTGCTACACCTAATGGATGGCTACTATATCTCTATTGCAGATGTCACTCAGCAGCACACATATATCTTCTTACAGCACACCAACATGTCAGCTATGTGGCACATGGAATAATTGCATGCACTTGTAATAGGAATGGCTAATCTGTCAGGGGTTTGAACCCCTGTACTGGTAGGTGTGTGACAGATGATGCTTAGGTTTTAGTCTCCAAGCCCTTCTCTGATGTACTTTGCCTCTGTCTGTCCCTCCCACACACTCTCTGATGGATGTGGAGTTGTACACCTGCTCAGCAGCAGCTTGTGCTTTGTAAGTGATGGTCATGATCAGGCGATGGCCTCTGCATCTATTGCAGTCCTCATCTAGCTGATTGTATGTGGAACAGCTGTGGTGACATTCCCATAGCCAATCTCATGGAAACACAGTACAATATCTAGGAGCATCATGTTGGTGTTTGCCCATGACAGTCGCTGTGAGTGGAACCTGGATCTGGTGTTTGGTAAACAGCATCACAGATGATATCTGGATATTCCTCAAACAACATACACAGTGGAAAATAGCCTAAAGACAGGAGGGTGATGTGCCAGACATGACTACAGCATGTAAGTGTAGCTATGCTTCATTGAGACTACTGCCAGTTTAACAAGTTGTGTGTGGTAATGGCTATTCTGCATGTTTTAAAACTGATAAGACAGTGCTCTGTTTGTGAGGGAACCCACATCTGTAGGGACATCTGTGGATTGGTCAGTGCGTGGAACGATTTGTTTCTTGTGTTACTCACTGAACACATCTGTGAACTGCAGAAGCATAGTGTGAGGATTGCAGTCAGTACATGGTGATAGTGATAGTGATGAGAGATACTGCCATCGCATCCCTGACTGGACATATGTCACATGAAACAGTGGTATGACAGTCACTGTCTGAGGTTCTCACAGTGACATGCCAATAATGGGCCACTGTTCATAGCTGCAGTCACAAGTCTTCTACACTTTGTATAGATGTAATGCAGTATATATGCATGTGTTGTGCTCCCTCTGCAAATGTATGCCATCTGTTGTGTTGGGTTGATGGTCATATCTATGCATGCTGTTATAAGTAATCCTGAATGCTGTTGACTATTACTAAGCCATGTCTGTGTTAAAACTGCAACACCATAGACTGTATGGGATTGGAGGTCCCTGCAGAACCTCCTGTCCCACTTCAGCTGGCCATGGCACCAGGCACCAGCACATCTGGGGCCCAGCCTTGGACCTCCACCTCTGTTGGCTCTGCACCACCTTCTGGTGGAACCACCACTGAGGATGGGGCTTGCCCCCCCTGGGAGCAGGTCCAGACAGGAACTTGTCCGCCATCGTACAGTCCCAGATGTGGTGCATAGGGGGCTCAGTAAGGGGTTTTGAGGCCAGATACGCCAGCTCGAGGGCAGAGTGTCACATTTAGAGGGTGAGCCTGCCCCTCCTAGACAGCCCCCAGCACAGCCACCTTTGCGGCTGTTTTGGTGCAGTGGTGGCTGCCCATGGGTGGGGACCTGTGTCCCACTATTTCCATCTGGGGGCTCATGGGCTTGTGACTGCAGAACACCCCTCCCTGTCCAAGGTGTATCCCCCCACATGTGTCATATACTGACCCTGTATGCTGTCTTGTCTGTCATCCTACCCAACCTATCCTCTAAGAGCATACCTACTCTCCTTCCCCCACATCCCACTCTCATCTTACGGAAACAAAAGGCCACTCTGTTCCTAGAACAACATTTGCCCCATACATAGCTGTCCATTTCACACACTTGTCCACTGGACACATGTAACCTTTTTAATTTGCATCACAACATACTACTGTTGTCCTTACCCCTGTCTCTCAGGCACACGATACTGGTATGCACATGACTCCTAAAGGTTCAAGGTACACATGATGCAGATGACCCCATTGTACACATGACACTACCAGTCCCTCTATGGTTACCCCATTTACCTTTTTCATGATGATGATGTCACACACAGCACCTTCCAAGAGTACTGTTCTCACATAATGATTGGACAGGAATTGTTGTGTTAATGTAAATAAAAAGCACAGAGTAATGTATTTGGCCAATGTACAAATGTTTGCGTGTATTAATGACACATGTCTGTCTGAGGGAGTCTTGATATTACATAGGACAACACCACAACATAATACAGGCCTTACTGGTTTTTCCCTTTTCATTCCTTTTTAATACTTTGTTGTCACATGGGATGTTCTTGATATAGCTATATATATGTATGTATCTATATCTGGACATAAACACAAACACATATATGATGGAATACATTTCCTATACTGTTGAATAATTGTGCTGGATGACATGTTTCGGATAACATCCAATGTCGGTATAGCTGCTATGGCTTAGTGGTAAATCACATTGGCTGTGGTGTGCAGGGTCCTGGTTTCGAGCCTTGCAGAGGCTGTTTATTTTGTTGCTGGGCAGAACAAGGCCGTTGGATATGGAGTGATTAGGACACTTTTAAGCAGTTGGAGTGGGTGTGCGCGATTTCATGATATGGAAAGCAGTGGTTACTTTTCGTTACAGTTCCTTACACTCAGTTACGTTCTTGATTGCTTAACCTGTGTAGGCAGTGCTTACCCCTGCGCAAACAGGCTGAAACCCGCTCACTGCTGCTTAAAAGTGCTTACTCCCACTTACCCCCACGCTAATTTCTTTAAAAGAAAAGACAAAAGGGTTGATAGGAAAGTGATGAAAAAGGGGCACAAAGAGGGAAAGACAGTAGGGAAAATAGATAGGGATGTGCAGGAAGGGTGTAGGGAAGGTCCATAGCTGTCCATTTCTTCTACAGCAACGGCTGTGCATATGCAATAAATTTGGTGGGACATTTGGACACTCACAACCCTGAGAGAGGAGTGAGGACAACAATAGTATGTTGTGAAGCCAATTAGAAACGTTTACATGTGTCCAGTGGACATGTGTGCGAAATGGACAGCTGTTTATGGGACGTGCATTTTTTGTGTGAACAGATTGCCCTTTTCTTTTATGTTTAGGTGAGAGTGGGATGTTGGGGAAGGAGAGTAGGTATGATCAGGGAGGATAGGTTGGGTAAGATGACAGACAAGACAAACAAGACATGTACAGGGGTGGTATATGACACATGTGGGGGGAACACCTTGGACGGGGAGGGGTGTTTGGAAGTCGTAAGACCATGAGCCCACCAATGGATACAGTGGGACTGATGTCCCCACCCATGGGCAGTCACCACTGCACCTTCATAGCCCAGAAGGTGGCTGTGCTGGGGGCTGAGTAGGAGGGTCAGACTCACCCTCTAGTTGAACCACATGGCCCTCAAGCTGGCATAGGTGGTCTTGAATCTCCCTGTTGAGCTCCCTACACACCATGGCCCGGACCGTACCACGGGTGACAGGTTCCTGTCCACTCCCGCTCTCAGGGGGCCAAGCTCCATCCCCTGCAGTGGTTCCACCTGAAGGTGGTGCAGGGCCAACGGATGAAGAGGTCCCAGGCTGGGCCCCAGATGTGCTGGTGCCCTGTGCCATGGCCAGCTGAGGTGGGACAGGTGGGTTCGCTGGGACCGGTCTTCCCATACAAGCTATGTTGTAGTATGTTTAAGGCAGATATGGGTTAGTAATAGTCAACAGCTTTCACAATTAGTTATAACAACATGCATAGGTATTCCCATTACCCAGGGCACCAGCTATAACATAGTTGCAGAGCAGGCAGAACACATGCATATATGGGTAAAACAGTGGCCATTACAACAACATGCAGATTTCATTGATGGCAACAGGCCACCAATATGGGTGTATTTTAACATGGCACATGCATAGAAACAGATGTGAATATTTATAAACCAATATGACATATGTCCCAACAAAGGGTAGGAGTGTAGACATACCAGATGAGTTGTGTAAAATGGTTATGTTTGCACATATGGTAGGGGCGAGAGAGAGAGAGAGAGAGACTTCAATTAACAACTAATACATCCTTGTAGTTTTCACAACATTCATAGTCACTGCAGTGGTCTCTCCCTTACATGTATTATTACACTACCAATGGTGTTATATTGTACAATGCTATGTTTTTAGATTAGTATGTATGGGACTTGTGTCTTAGGTACAGGCTTGACAAGATGCAGGTGTTAATGCAACATGTTTTGAGTCTGCTCTCATACACTCTGGGTGAGATGCTGGGATGACAGGTATGTTTGCATGTACATTCTGACTATGTACAAGTCTGACTATCAGTTATATGTCATTAACAGCTGCCTACATTTCTTGGATCTTCACACTAATTTGTCAGGGGAATAGGGCAAAAGGCAGGTGATGTGGGCCATTTATCAGGACATACTGGGCAGATTGGAACAGTTGATGGGTATGAATATGCATACCACTCTCTATTTAAGCATTCTAGCAAAATCTGTACAGTTGTTAAGTGTAAATATGCACACAGCTTTCTCTCTGGACATTCTAACAGACTGTGTGCAGTTGTGTGGAATGATTATGCATACAACTTACTAGCGCTCCTGGGATCCAAAGCCCTGCTGTGTGTGAGAAAAGCATTGCAGTTAAGGTCACTGTACTCTATGCTATCAGCCAATTGTTTTGAGGCTTTGCAATGTATTTTGTGTAATATGACTGACCTGTTTGCACTTCAGACATTGTTATACAGCACTTCATACACATTGTATCTGCATACCACAGTGTGGGTAACACTGCTTACTACAACAGTACTGTTTAATAACTGTAACAGTACAACAACATATGACTGCAGAGTAAACAGAAGCAATGCAGGGGTTACACCTTTATTCGCAGCATATTACACTATTCTGTATACTGGTACAACACTTTCTCAGGCTCTTACATTTATTTGTTATGACAGTACGTGCAGGAAATTTACTAACCTGCCTCATGACGCATCCTTTGCAGCCTAGCATCATAGGCTTGCTGGTTCGCAGCATGCTCGTCTGCAACTGTCAGGGAAGTATATTGATATTTAGCCATACCTATCCATAGTATACACAGGCTGGGCAATTATTAACTACGTAGTGGAAGGAGTACTTACTCAGTTCTGGGGCAATCTGCATCTGCCTTGCTTCCCGGATCCACTGTTCCAGGACATCCCACCTCCACTGATTCAGGTCTGCATAGTGGTGCCTGACCTGCTCATCAGTCCGGGAGATACCTGTGGCACTAGTGAGGTCATGGGCGAGACTGTCCCAGGCCTCTATTTTGTACTGCAAGCCCTGGTACTGGCCCTGTAGTAGTCTCCTGTCATGATGCTTTACCAGGAGCTATACTATGAATTTGGACTCCTGGATGCCCCAGCGCTGTGCTCTAAAGTGAGTGCCTTCTCCCACTCCAGGCATTCTGCCTGTAGGGGGATGCTACAACCAGTTATGAGTCGTATTCATGCCTCTTTAGTTTAAGTAGGGCCAGATTCCCGCACTTTTCATAATTGGCCAGTTTCGAAAAGGCTAAGCTATGGGCACACCTGTTTACTTCAGGTTGGCACTGCTTAAAGAGGTGTACCTGTGGGCATATTGTATTGACTTTCCTACACATTGCTTACAATTACTTCATTGGGCTGTGCTGCGGTTAGCATTGCTTATGAGTTATCTAGCATTTTATTT